>NC_092568.1:34347500-34650000 GCF_037975245.1 Apostichopus japonicus | reverse complement strand
TGTTAATAACACTCGGTGGGTAGATAATCCCATTGTTATGCTTATGGCCATTAGTGCTAATGCCATATCTCAAGAAGAGAAGTTGGTTAACTGTTACATATGTAGCCCCTGGAGAGTAATTGATTGCTATTGTTTTCCATAGGTCAAAGTGATCTAGGGTCAAAGATATTCTCTATTTCCTTGACTTAATCATTCACTTGTATTCAGTTCTTTATTTCTTGATCAGTTGTATTCCTTGCCAAATATAGACTTGTTTTCACTATCATCTAAGATTATAGACATGTTATTAGTATTACATTTTCTTTTTGTGAAAGACGTGATCATGGTTTTTCTCAATTTTTCTGTGTTCCTTAACTTTACCATTCAGGGCTTTGAATAAACACACAGTTTCTTTCACTGCTGTTCTTACTTCAATCTGAAAAATCTTCCAATTTAATGTGCTAATTTATTCTGAAACATGGACATTAATAAGCTTCAATACACATAACAAGTTCAATTAAGTGTTCATTTTTTATTGATGAATGTGCTTAGAATAAGTCTGCTGATCTTTACAACAACAAAAATTGAAAAAAAGGAATAGTTCTTCGAGTCCAAACCTGATTCCAAACTAGTACATGCATTATGTTTTAGATCAATTGGCATGACTGATGACTATGAGAAAAGAAGCCCCCCACCCCTACCACTTTTTAAATTACTGCAAAGTTGTAGGAGACATGCAGGTTGCAATCACTCCAACCTCCCCCCACCCCCAAATAATATTACTTGCTGAAGCGAGGAAGATTAATAGATTTGACTTATTACAAAGTAGAACTAGGCCCCATGATGCTCTGATGGCTTGCAACAAGCTGTGCAACAACTCCATCCCACCCCCCCCCCCACCCAAAAAAAAATGATATCACTTGCTGATGCAAGGAAGACTTATAGATTTGACTCATTACAACAGTAGAACTTGGTCCCATATTCTGCTATGATGGCTTGCAAGAAGCTGTAAAACTGATGGAGGTTGGCTCAGGCGAATTGTACCAGAGATGTGCCTTGGGTCATCCTCAGCAAGAACAACACGACAACACGTCCTAGTTGAGAATTGTCATCATCAAGCCTCCGTCTAAATATGTCCTTCATCAGTTGCGGAATGTACTTGTAACTATTCTTTTCCATAACAGGAACACAGGTCCATCTGCCTGCAGACTTTGAGAAATTCCTTGTAAACCTGAAAGTAGAATCACAAAAATAAACTATCACTCAGGGAGGAAAGTACTGTTTCTCAGGGGAGGAATTCAAGCAAGAAGACATTTGGCTAGGCTACGTAGAAAGAGTTAGGTACTGAAGTAACTGTAATTTTTGATTTAGGAGAGAAAATAACGATTTCAATCAAAGAAACATTTTCCAAGGGAGGCAAATTGGCTAGGCTATATGGGAAGAGATATTTGTAGAAAAGGTAGAAATGAAAAGAAATCCCTACAGTTATTCCACTTAGGCCCTAGGCCTACTAAATTTATTCTTTCCACATAGCCTAGCCAATATGCTTTCATCAGCTTCCTCCATGGAAAAACGATAATTTCCTCCCCATGATTGAGGAGGTACAGAGGTAAGAAACGTTTTTAGGGGATGAAACAAACATTATTTAGGGCATGAAACTAACGGGAACCGCCAGAACGTAGGCCTCGTGATTTCGGCTACTGCATATGCAATCACTGCCATCATAGCCCATGCCTTGTAAAGTCTAGTGTAAAGTATCTATGCGTCGGGCGTGAACGTTAGTTAGCACTGTATCAAGAACAAAAACTTGTTGCAATTTGATTAGACTATGACTGTGAAGAAAGAGTAAGAAAAGTAAGAGCGTTTAGCCTAACTGGCCTTGGTTGTGCTAGTAAATAATAGGCTAAGTACACTATACTACTAGTAGTACTATAGACTTAGTATAGGCCCCTATACTGGCCTAGGCTAAACTAGATACTGTAGTAATAATAGTGGAGGCAGAGGTTCGGTCTCAGTTTCTCTCACCGATAATGAGAAGTAACGTTAAATCATGTAAACAAAAATTGTAACGAACAATTCTATCCTTTGCTTACCTGTCGAGTAGAAGTCGAGTGACTTCTGAATCACTCTTCAGATGTAAATTCCTCTTCACTTCGCTCCATCTTTCCCATTGATTCCCGAAAGGGACACGGTGTCGTGACACTTTTTCTTCTGGGCTTTCCGCCATTTTCTCTTTTCAGGTGAAGTTAGGTTCTTCAAAAATTTATATTTCCCATTTGAGCGCTTCTCCATTGTTTTATTCTTTTGTCACTTCGTCACCAGGTTATAGTATTGTGTGCATGTAGCAATTATACGACACTAAATACTTTGCTAAGTACTACGTACAGTAGGCTTACGTGCGTGTACACTTTACTCACGGTAAAGACGCTGAGGGATTACCATGCCAATGACTGAGTCTATTTTAAGCTCCAAGTCATACATAAACATCTCTTCACTGATTGGTTGAATTTGAATAGGCGGTTTGTAGAGCTGCATGTGATAAATACTAATGTCGATTGTGTCTGGGAGACACAATTCTCAGAATCATATAATATCCTTAATTACTTGCTAATTAACGTTCGATGTGGGGGAAAAAGTATGAGAAAGTCTTAGTTTTGTCTTTTGTGATCGTATTATGATGAAAACTCGATAGACACGGAAAAATTCTGGACAAACGCAAAATGCTGCTTTAAACTTACCTTTACTATCAGGCGCGTATCCAGGGAGGCGTTGGCGGCGCGCACCCCCCCCCCCCCCCCCCACCGGGTAAGAACAAGAGGAGAGAAAAGGGAGAAGAAAAAAGGGGAAAAAGAGGGGGGAAGAGGAGGAAGGAAGAGAAAAGTAAAGAAAAAGAAAAAAGAGATAAAAAAGAGAAAAGGAGAAAAGAAGAAAAGGAGGGAGCAGAAGAAAAACACCAAGACACCGGGAAGAGAAAGAGGAACAGTGACATAATTACAGCGCTGATCCCTATTATATACACAGGGTAGCCAGTGACGGATCGATGATTTCGGAAGGGGCGTGCGCCTCAGCCTACCCCTTCAACCAACAACTCCATTTGTGACGATTCCGTTTTTCCTCTTACTAATAAATATATATATATATATATATATATATATATAAATGAAAATCGTAATGAGTTGGAAAATCCAGAACAGTAAAAAAACTTTCAGACTCCACCGGGATTCGAACCACGGGCCTTCCGCTCTGTACGCGGACACCCTAACCACTAGGCTATGTACGCTGATTGTATGTCCAGAGGTTCGAAACCGGTAAGGAAGATCGTAATTCCACTGTAGGCGTTTGTCACCTGTATCGAACAATACTAGTTCTGTTTTTATTTATTTATTTGTTTGCCACAAAAGTACAAAGAGGAGGAAGTCTTCCATAAAGCTTAAAAGCTTAACAATGTGGAAGACTCCCTGAAGAAAGAAAAGAAAAGAAAAAACAAAATATATACATGTGTATGAATACATACATAGATATAAATACAAATTAAATGTTCAATATATATATATAGTAATTACATACAGGTATAATTTAGTTTTAGTCAGTAACTAGCTATTATTTCCTTACAAAACCACTTCTTAAAGGATGTGACTGACTTTTTACTCTTTAAATCGTTCATTAGAAGATTCCATGTTTTTGTTGCACGGTTTTTGGTTCTGTTTTTGGTGACATATTTTGCCTTACTCTAGAGATCAAACATGATGCTAATCAACTCGAAATCATTTGTGATTCCTAAAGCCGGATCTCAAAAGAGATACTTTGAACAGACTTTATGTTAATGCAATGGAGGTAAACGACAAAGGCAAATGAATATATATAATGAGTAATGAGTTGGAAAATCCAGAACAGTGAAAAAACTTTCAGCCTCCACCGGGATTCGAACCACGGGCCTTCCGCTCTGTACGCGGACACCCTAACCACATATATATATATATATATATATATATATATATATATATATATATATATATATATATATATATATATATATATATATATATATATATATATATATATATATATATATATTATGTGTGGACGCCTTAAGCAGTTGTACAATTGTGCTTTAAAACCAACTGTGGCTGGTCTTGAACTCGACCGACTCGTCGGGGACCATGACGCATTTCGGTATTGGATCAGGATCTATATACGAACTGCACTAGACATATGTCTATGCAACACTGCCATCCAGAGATAAAATGTTATACACCCCGACTTGAATGTTAATTGTTACCCCAAACCTAGTACGTAACTCATACAATGAATCCAGATGCGATTTGAGAATTGAGCACATTTCCTGTGAATATCATGCAGTGGATCCAAGGGCGTATCATTGCCGTGGGGGGGGGGGGGGCGGACGCACCTATCACTTCTTGAGATTGTTCCCATTTGCATGAAAACGCGCGCCCCACAACCCTAAGCCAACCCCTCTAATCGCTTCCCGATGAGTTACGAAGCTTAATTAATGACCTTCGCCCGTAGTACCAAGACTTTGACAAAATCCGGCAACACACCACTTCATCGATAGCAAGTGATCGGGTTGTGTTTTAGAAGGGAGTTGTTCCATAACAACTCCCTGGTTTAGTGACGTCTAGATGTCGTGCACTGACCTACACGGATTGTGACCACTCCCGATTTTGCAATTTCCCAAGATCAGGCCCGAAAAATCCCAAGAAATGAAATGAAAAGAATGTGGGGCATTGCCAACAAACAAATAAAACTTACCGTATTTATTTCAGTCTCATTTCAATTATTCGAATTTGTAAAGCAAGCAGCAGATATCAAATCATATCAGTGAGCATGAAAATGGCGTTCCAGGAGAAACAGCCTCCAAACTGTCTACGTGTGTAGTGGTCGGTTTCGGAAATATCTGGTATTTTTTAATTTCCTTCAACGAAGTTTTATAATAGCCGTTATGATAGGTTTTAATATTTGTGCACCAATACATGGGCGCAGATCCTGGCGGGGACAGCGGGACGCGTCCCCACAAACTTTTTCAGTGGCGGGGACATGATATACCGTTCCACCACCAAGTTGTCTTGACCAAACGTTGCCTTTAAAATTCCAGTGTATTGAACTTTGGCGCAGTTTGATCCAGCATTGTGCAAATGACATGCTCTAAAAGACGATAATTATTACTATTGACACTGTTAGGCGTGACGTGAAGTATTTACACATTCAATCATGTGAAACATACTCTATGCACGAGACTGGTAAATTGTGGTCAGCAAAACGGACTGAGTGCGAACAAAAAAATCGTTAACAACTCACACTGTGTGTTGCCAATTTGAGATAGCTTCACGTCCAATTCTCATTTCATTATATTTATCCACAGTTGTTAAATATAGGACGGAACTCGCATTTGCGGCGATCTATAATTGTTTTCTGGGAGAGGATCCCAGACCCATCGTATATACAAAAGTCTACTTGGATTATTTGTCCCCTGATTTTTTTCTGCAGACGCCCATGTATTTTCCAAAACTAAATTTCTAAGCCATGAGGTCTAAAACTTAAAAAGGTTTGGGAGCATCATTGGGTTATTTCCGGCGATCTGCGAGGAATATTTGCCAAAAAATGTTTGTACGCTACACGCGAACCAATGGTCGCGCTCCGCTTAGATAGAAGGGGCCCCACCATTGTACAAGACTGATCTGCGTCCATGCAGCTATAAATTAACTGTGTCTGAATTTTCGCAAATCCCCTGACCAGCATTCTTAAACATACTTACCTCTATTCATGCAATATTGACAGGTCTGCTAGGGGTTAAAGGAGTTTTCTCTATATTGGTTGTCCATATATGAAATTTTGTGCAACATTATGGCTATGTGTTGAAGTGAATTTATTTCACGAGAAAAGGGAATTTTCAAATTCTGAACAATAATGGGCTTAAAACCTTAAAAATTGGGACTGACGGGTATTGTGGGCCGCGACGTAGAATCACCTACATAAGCAATGACCCACAGGAGATGCGATGAGGTCGAACATGATGTGTGACTTGTGACAATCTTCATAAAGGTTATGGGTGGAAAAGGAAAACTAAAAGGAAATACTCGGTTCTCAGGCAAAATTGTACATCTGGTTGGTCATTTTCGAGTCCGAGTGCCATTTCCGGTGATCTGGGGGATATCAAAACCAGAAATTTTCTTGTACGCTCCGCGCCAACCAATGGTAGCGCTCCGCTTAGATAGTAATTCCCGCCCCAGGGTAAGAAAATCCTGGATACGCCCCTGACTATAAGCGAGACTTCCCTCTTCGTTGGTACTGGCCGTACTGCCGTACGTTCTTTGGTTATCCTCCATTATTGAGCTAAGGACCAAAGTTGACCAAAAAACACAAAAATAAAGACAAGTTAGAATACCTCTTCGTATCGTCTGTTCATGCCTAGCGGGTTGGTCCTCAACTTTCACAAGTTATCCACCATTTTATCCCTAACGAGTATGTCGTTTTGAGACCATGGATACAGCAGAATGACATATTCTATTGAAATTGACGACATAAGTAAAAGAATATCACATGAACGAGTTTCATTTGTACTGAAAAGATGTTTATCTAAACATTCAGACATTCATACCTGTTAGTATCAGCAGGCATGAAATAACAGGAAAGAGCTTGGTGCAAAAACATTTCATTTCTATATAATCGGCGGACGCAAATATATTTACAAGTTACCGCGCAAGTCTCCATTTATAGACCTGGGTGAAGAGAGGCAATGGAGATATAGCGCCTTGCCCAAGGACACAACGCAATGATCTGGCCAGGGCTCGAACCTGTAATCCTTAGATCACAAGTCCACTGCCTTAACCACTTGACCACAACGCCCTCACAACGCCTAACCTTAACACCTCCACCCATCCATCTACTCCCAACTACCCACCCATCCTATCGCCCACCTTCCCATTAAGACAACTACACGGCCAAGAAACATGCAAACATATTGCTAAGCGATATTCATGCTATTTTTCCCTCCCTTGTTTTCTTCGTGGATGATTCAGTTCATTTTGTTCGAGCGCGTTCCTTCAAGGTATAATCATAATTCATGAGATCCTTGAAGGGAGTATATTTTGAATTCCATGCCTCTAACGAAGCTGACGTCACTATATGTTATGTTTTTTTCCCTTCGAAACACTCGTGTCATGTTACGAATTTGATGTATGCAGTTAACATATATTTGGGCAGAAGAAGAAAAACCGAAGGTCAGATCTCGTAAGCTATGAAGCAGAAAAAAAGCCAAAAAAAAAAATATATAATTTACATTTTCTAGGAGATTATTAGGACATTTTTTAGCAATTGATACTTCTCACACCATATTAGAATCATGATGGCTAGATTACGCTGAATAGTTTCATCGCTTGTATCAGATATTGCTTCACTGATATCCTCATTTGGCACTGGCTGTGCATCAACAGTATTGACAATGGTATTTACCACATCACCTACATAGTGTACTTCATCTGGTACGTGTGCATACCCATGGACCCTGCTTATGTGACAGAGGTAGGAGTTAAGTTTTGTGTAGGTTTTTTCACAATTGGCAATGCCACATCTTACAGTAAAGCCAGGCTCAGATGAATGCACATCCTGTAAGTGTTTCAGGAAGTAGCTAAATTTGTTAGTTTGATAAGAGTCACACCTGTGGTAGAGGTATACCTCTATTTCAGATGCCTTCTTATACCTTCAGTGCTTCTAATACGTTTTCTCCCAGACGCCATCAGGATGCTGGTTGATAAAGTGTAAAATGAAACAGAAATTATATAAAATATTGCATAGCCTGAGAAGGTCATACCAGAAAAGGTAAAAACTTGGATGAATGGTTTTTGTGCAGTGATGATAACATTTCTGGAATAGTACCCCTATATACCAACTGAGCAAAAAGCGTAATTTCATTTGAATGTTTGACAAAATTCCAATTACATAATCTGTTGATTAAAACTGTTAAAGTTTCCCTTCTGTTGGTTATATGGCAGTGGACAATTTTCCGAAAATAGTGCTTAACCTCTATAACCTGAAATAACACCAAAGGATCTTGGTCCCCTATAGGGTGGTTCTGTATTTGAGAGATGTAAGGGTCAATCTAGGTCATGTTAGTGTGCATTGCTAATAAAAGGTATTAGTTTTTTATTTTCGGCAAATGCCTTTTTAGGCGCTGCATGGAATGTTAAACTATTTTTCTCGATGTTCTGACCGAATACGATCATTAAATTTTGCAAAACCGCAGAGGAATGATTTTTAGAAGTAAATTCTGAACACCCGGGATTATGAGACAGTGTGTACAGCTCAATCATTTCCACTCTGTGATGACATATCAATGGCAAATGAGCTTACAATACAAGACCTGTGTGATTATTTTACATGATGTTCTACTCAGAAATTTGTTTAGGTCTTTTTGTCTTTAAATGGCAGAGCAACAGCCTCTGTGACGTGATATGGAATAACCATCCTCAAAAAATGAATCACTTAATGCAAACTACAGATAGTGAGTCATTTGATACAAATTCACTGAAGTGATTGCCCCAACCCTTTCAAGTGCTTTTCATTCCTGCTGGCACTGGTAGGTCACCAGCATGCATTACTATGAAAAATTTGGAATGTTTAAAAACAAGAAAGTATAAAAAGAAAAATTGGATACAAGATTTTCAAACTTTACCATTGCTGACCAGATGTGCATTGGTCTTGCACTGATCAATGCATATACTACAGTAGCTGCAGCCCTTCATACTTAGACAAATGACCTATGACCTCTATGAAAAACCTGGAATTATTAACCTCAATAACTTCTTGAGATATCACGTTTATAAGGTTTTCCAGACTTTTGATCTATGCTAACCTAAAATGACCTGTGACCTTCCTGAAAAAGTATATGCTATTATCCACTTTTATAAAGCTACTTACATACATGTTTAAATTTCAATCAACTTTTGCTTCTGGAGATATGGTGTTTACATAGGGTTTTTAGGTTTGTTAACTCTGTTGAACTCAAATGACCGTTGACCTCTATGAAATGCAATAGGGACTGTCTACTCACCAAAGGCTTCCTACAGAAGAACTAAATTTGAAGTTCAAGCAACTTTTAGTTCTTGAGATATCATGTTGACAAGGTTTTCAGACTTTGACTCTGTAGACCTCAAATGACATTTGACCATCATTAAGAACAATAGGGACTGTCTAATCACTAAGGTCTGCTTACATAGGCAGTTCAAGCAACTTCTAGTTCTTGAGATATCGTGTTTAGAAGGTTTTCTGACTTTGACTCTGTTGACCTCAAATGACATTTGACCTCCATGAAAAAATTAAGGACTGTCTACTCACTAAGGGCTACTGTACCTACATACCAAGTTTGAAGTTCCAGCAGTTTTCACTTCTTTAGATATCATATTCACAAGTTTTCAATTTTCTCCATTTAAACAAGTACTGTCTACTCATCAAGGGCTACCGTTTATCAAGTATGATGTTCCAGCAACTTTTACTTCTTGAGATACCGTGATTACAAGGTTATCAGACTTTGACCATTATTGACCTTTGATCTTCATGAAAAACAAGAGGGACTGTCTACTTACAAAGGGCTACCTACTGTATACCAAGTTTAAAGTACCAGCAAGTTTTAGTTCTTGAGATATCATGTTTGCAAGCCAAGGCGTCAAACACGCCATCACCAACGCATAGGCCTACTGTAGATGCCTTCAACAAGGAATAAAAAATTAATAAATTTACATTAGCTAAAGAAGGCAGCTGACCAAGGGGATAGCCCAGGTCTGCTCAGCCTACTCGATGACGCCATGATTAGTCCTATTTACTATTTAGTATTTATACCAATTACTAGTATGGTGATATATATACTGCAACTCCGCACCTCAGAACTTCCTGTACAAAATTAAAATTGTTTGATACGTAGCTCAGTGGGAATGACATAGACACTGATATTCGAGCGAAGCAAAAGTTCCAACTCCAAAATGCAAACATAAAAGGTATTATAAGCCGGCTAAACAATTTGGTGACATTCATCAACATCTTTACTGTACACAGTTTGGCCTAACTTCACTTTAGTCAAACTAGTCTACTGTAGTAACTGGTTTACTAAGGGCAGTGTAACATAATATAATCCACATTTATTGGCGGTGATACCGTAGGCCTACGCTATAGCAACATTATACAGCCTATGCAGTCTCCCTCAGTATTATTTTCATATACGCCTAGCCTATATGTCTACCTATACCGTATACGTATCGCCTAACGTACTGTATGCACATGCTGCTTATGCCCATACTATATACCTGACGCTCGCTCAGTTGAATCACAGACTCACAACCTTTCCTTATTTGCGTAATTTTAAAAGGACGATTAACTTCTTTCATGTGAATACTTCAAGTTAAATGACTATAGTTTCTTATAATGAACTTACAGTTACGCGGAGACCGTTTAATTAAATTGCCAACCCGTTTCCACATTTGACAATACAGAGACAGTGGGGTTTTTTGCGCTGCTGCTTGGGTGAAATTCTTTTTCAAGGCAATGTTCCCATAGAAGGGATTTTTATTTTGGCCACCCAATTTCGCAGATAGAGAATTAGGTAAAAGGTAAAGAATAAAAATTGCATAAAAACCATGGGAATATGCACATAGGCCCAGCAACATATTTAGTGTGCATTCATTTTTTTTTCTCAGACAATAATTCCATTTGGGGTGGAGGGCAAATGGGGGGCGAGCGTTTCAACTGTAGGTGGGGCTCCCGCCCCTGCCCCCCCCCCCCGCTTGCTACGCCACTGCTCACATGAGTTTATGTAACTAAAAGAAACCGGCAAATTCATAGACGTATAACCACTTTGGGGTGTGGGTGGGAGGGGGATTGTAATTAATCTGTTAAAATATTGACCCTTACCATAATTAAGGAATGAACCCCTCGATCCCCCCCCCCCCCCAACATCATCAAATACCCATTTTTAGCCTCAATTCCAAAGTAACCGTGTCAATGTAGTATTTTAGATCGTCTCTATCCATAGAAGTTATCACAAATGCCATTTTTGAGCCGTTAGCCGGCTGCCGTGTACAAGAAAAAGGGAGATTACTAAGATGTTATAAGAAAAACCAAGGGCTATGGCTTTATCAGATATATTGAGCAGTGGATTTATAACACATTTCAAAGAAAAATATGAAGGCATATAACCTATGCTCAAAACCATTTCATAGGCCTAATTGATGTGCAGATCATTTATTATGGGAATCAAACCAGACGATAGTCACTTGAACAAGGTATCCCAGGTTGCTGTTGACTTTTGATTACATTATCAAGTGATTGAGCGTGACATTCTGCACGTAGACCACGAAACTTCCTTTTTAAATGGAAAGTCACAGACTGCTCGTTGCTGTATGCTAACTTTACGTGTCACTAAGATTATCCTTACCCTGGTAGAAATTCCAGTAGAACCCAGTTAAAAAAAATTAACTAGGTTCTACTAGGGCCTACTATGTTTCATTGGTTTTTAATTGTGTTTAACTGGGTCTTACTTGGTTCCAACTGGACTATGCTGTGTATGAGCTAGGTTAAACTTGGTTTACACAATGTTCAACTGGGTTTGTTCAGGCTCAACTGAATTTGAACTATGTTTGAACTGATCCAGCTGGGCTTCAACTAGGTTTCACTGGTTTTTGCACTAGCCCAACTGGGTTTGAAGTATGCTGACTGGTGAACTTGCCCTGTTGGGGTTGAACTAGGTTTCACACTGGCCCAACTGGGTTTGGACTGTGTTGACTGGTGAACTTGCCCTGTTGGGGTTGAACTAGGTTTCACACTGGCCCAACTGGGTTTGGACTGTGTTGACTGGTGAACTTGCCCTGTTGGGGTTGAACTAGTTTCACACTGGCCAACTGGGTTTGGAACTTTGGGCTATGTTGACTGCTTTTATTTTAGGCGTAATAATCGAGAATATTATCATGTAAGTTTTTAAGCAGTAGCCGTATCGTAATATATTGAAAATGCTAAATTTATGAGGGGTGTAAAATCAATCTTTGTCATATTTATCACAGTTATGATTAAACGATTAAACTTTTGTACCGCAATGATTACAAATATGATATATTTACTATTTGATAAATTTGAACAAATTATGTCATACTATGTTTTGCGATTTGAACAATTGGTAGGCAAAATGCATCCCTAGTGCAAAATGGTATGATCCGGCTAAATTTGAACTTTGACATTTGTCTTGCTTTAGCGCTAAATTTATAAATTCCGAAACCGCAAACCACTTACGCCAACAGAAGCTTCTCAGCAGTTTCAAATTTTTACCGCGGCTAAGTTCCCTCCTTTGTGATATTGCAGTATCTTTATATTATTGACACACACTAACGTTAAAATTGATTGTAAACGTGCTCTTTATCATTAATATTTGAATGGAACTTAAACTGTATATATATATATATATATATACTGGCCTAGGACTATAGTATAGGCTAGGCCTAACAAACCGGTTCCCTACTAGTACTAGGTATACTACTTGGTACATTTATTAACGTTAGACATATCCTAACGTTATAGTTGCCTAGCTTATAGGGGCCTAACCTAGTTATACTCAAGTTAACACCTATATTTAGCCGCGTGATTTTAGGAAAGCTATCGTCAACTAGCAAACATAATGGCAGTTTCTTAAGGTGTCTCAAACAAAAGAGGCTCACAGATATTTCAAAATTTACGCAATTGCCTTGATTGTTGTTTCAAACATGAAGTGTCCTATTGGCATAATAACATACTTTTCGAAAGTTATTATTGAAGTATACAGCATACACCTATATGCTACAAATGTGAGGATGCCCTTCACTGAACATTATGAACATTAAACTATCAATCTAATTTCAAGTGAGGCTTCATTTGTACAGTATAGATCTACTGTAAAAACAAAGAAACACTTTTTATAGTGTGGTGTTATATTGTGTAGATAACACCAGTTGAGAATCCCAGTTCAACCTTTTTAAAAATATAAGCAGTTAAACATTATGTAAGATGGTCAGCTCTTATACAAAGTTTTTTTTTTGTACCATAGTTTTACTTGTTTATTAGTGCACTGTGCAGTGCTCACTGTACAGAGGGCTATACATTTGTACAGTATATTTGTATGTTGTCTTGTGGCAGCAAAAGGGTGGATTAACACCTCTCTCTCTTCTGGGTTGCTAGGCAACTCTCTTGTTCTTCCTGGAAATTAGCTCTCACAGGAAATGGGGTCTGTGTGTATATATATTTTAGGAACAAAGGAGTTTTGTGAGGGTATATGGAGTGATGCAGTTGGATATGAGTATCTGAGCAAGGCAGTTGTAAAAGAAAGGGAAAGATAGTTTGAATTGTTGGATATGGTTTTAAACCTTAATTTACATAGTTCAAGTTACTGTAGTCCGTATTATTCTATGGAAGTTGTGATATTCATCTGACAGTCTGGGACACTATTTATTTTAAAGGATACTATTTACTATAAAGGATACTATTTTGCAATAAAGGATATTCCGGGACACCATCACTTATAAAGGACATTATTTTACCACAAAGGATATTGACATTATTTTACTGAAAGGATACCCTGGGACACTATTGCTTATAGATTAAAGGATACTGTTTTGTTGGGATCGGACATTCATAATACCATTTATTGGGTTCAACTATACTGATGTCGTAGAATATCTGATGTCGTGGAAGATCTGAGGTCTTAGAATACTTGATGTCACCAGCAGGCCAACTCACCAGAACAGACTTTTATATTAAGTGTATTTCCTTATATTTTGGGTGCGCACCTCACGACTGTTAGTTGTTTTTTTTTTATTCTTTGACTGGGCCCAGATCAGTTGTTTATTGTTTGTTATTCATAATTATAATTTCTTTTGATCCAATCCAGTTGAGTTTTCCATTTTTTATGTGTCTTGCTCTGTGCTTGTTCATCACACCAAACCCAAACTTCTCTGATCAAGAACAAACATTTATTTTCAGTGGCTAACACCCTTACTCATAGTTCACCCAGTTTAACCCAGCAAAACATAGTTGAACCAGTTGGGAACCCCAGTTCACCATTTCAACCTAGTTCAAATTTGGGCCAATTTCTATATAGAAAATTCCAGTTGAACCCAGTTCAAAAGTTCAACTGGATTTCCACCAGGGTAATGATAATTCAACTGTTGTGTTGGTTAATGATAACCATAGTGTCTGGGGTCAAAGCCAATAGGCCTTCATGACGTAGGCTACACGTTTTCATAACTCATAAATTAACCAATAACTCATAAATTTACCCCAATGATCTTATGTAAATAGGACACGCAGGGTACAGTGAGGAAGTGACGGCTGCCAGGAGATGGTACCCGTCGTGCAATTGGTCCTGTATAAATAGTATGGTAGAATACCACAGTGTCCTTTGATTCTAGAAGCTGGCACTCCCCAAGGCTCAGTACTAAGTCCTCTACTGTACTCTTTATATGTAAACGACATACCTACCAATAAAGTCAGTAATACCAAAATTAGCCAGTTCGCCGACGATATAGCCATGTGGAACACTTGTAAAACAGTCACAAATGCATCTACAAAACTTAATTTATATGATGGAAGAGTGGTGTTATACCAATGGCGAATAAAACTAAATCTAATTAAGAGTAAATTCATAATTATCGAACACTCGTTTAGTAGAAACAAAATAAAACCCAAGACAATCAACCTCTTAAATAATACAATAACTAATAGCAAAGCTATCTTCCTAGGCGTAACAACTGATAAAGAACTAAAACATAAAACTCATATAAATAAAGTTGCGGGGATAGCATGGAGAACCCTCAGTTAAGACCCTAGGAATATGAAGTAATACGAACATACTAAGAGTCGAAACTCTCCTAAATATCTATCACGCCAAAATCAAACCTATTCTTTTGTATGGCAGTTTCGCCTTTATTAGCTCTCCGAATTAAAATAAATAAATAAATCACACACATAACTCTGCCTACCGTATCTGCCTCAAAACCCCAAGGTTTACTTTCAATAAACAACTTTTTCAAAATTGGCAAAACATCCAGTACTAATATTAATATCAAAAATTTTAACACCAAACTTCTCAAAAATAACTTAATTCTTGACCCTCTAATAAAAAATCTACTCCTTGATGATATAATCTCTACTACCCACTCTAAGCTTAAGTCAAACAAAATCAATCAGTACCCTGGAAGGAGGCCTCGGCCTTAGCAGAGGGGGATTGGGGCTGGTGGCCCCTAAGCCCTATAAAGAACTAGGAACCCGGTGGCTAGAGTGCTTGTGAGCTATATAGCACAGCCACCGGGAGGGTTCTGAATGCTCCCTCTCTTAGAAGAACTCCAGCCAGGGCAGGGGCAGCCTTATACCTCCACTTCCGCCTTCCCACAATTTCTCTTATTATTACTTCTAAAAAAAAAAAAAGGCTCGTTCAAAACACGAACTCTTTACTGTCTACTGAGCATTCAAGCTGGAGCACACTTGTAAGCAAAGATGATTGTGCTAAGGCAACCTCCCGTATGCATGTTTTTAACTGCTTCATTATAGACCACACATAAATAATGCGCTGAATGGGAGTGAGGGTTCAGTCTCCATGCATGGGTTTAATTGTGTTACATTTCTTTTGCTGGTGGACATGCGGTCATTTCAACAAGTTTGTTCCATAAAAAACTTGACCATTCAAAGCAGTTTCAACAAGTGAAACTTGTAATACATGTTGAATTAATTACCTTCACCAGAAAACTACCATTGAATAATGAACATATACAAATAAAGCGCAAACGTAATATATTTCCCCTTTTATATACTGTACATATTACTGATATTGACTTTGCAGAAAAAAAGTTATAACAGTGTTGAATGGAGGGGATGATCTGCATTAAGAACTCGAGTCACACGAGGGGACAGTAATGTCAATGAAAATGTATGGTGACAATAGCAAACATGTAAATATTGTTTAACTTTTTCTGTGGGGTATGTAGTTAATGTATTTCATTTCTTTTAACGTTTGTTTCTTGCAACATTAATGGAGAGAAAATAAACCAAGAAGAAAAAGAATTGTTTCCCTGTTTTGAATTTGTTTTGTTGAGTCATGAATTACTCCTTTCTCAACATAAATACAGTCATATGTCTTGTTTTGAGGATTAAATAATTTGTTTTATCAAATTCATTGCATCCACTATTTGATCAGATTCTTATAAATTTGAATAGAATCTGATCAGATCCCATGTTTCACAGAAACTGGTTATTTGCATTACTTGATCAGATTCCTGGTCATTGTTTTTTAATAAAATATTCTGATCAGTTTGAACCGAATCTGTTCGGTACCACTATGATCAGGCAAACTGTTCACATTTGACAAGTTTCTGATCATATTTGAACAGACAGTTTAAGAGTGTAAAGCAGTTTTGATGTTCGTGTATATACATTTCCTCCCCCACCAACAATATTTCTTCCAACCCTCCTACCCCTTCCTTCCTTCTACACCATTCCACACCTTTCCCCCAATGGCGTAGGAAGCTTCCCCCACCCCCAGTCGTCAAGGGTTAAAAGCCCTTTCATTTTTGAACTATTTACTGTAATTCAGAACGTAGTCTTTCACCATTGTTCAGACTGTTTAGTACTGCGATTATTGGGAATCACTATCTCCGCCGGAAATTCGCTAGCGTTCGAGCATACCGTCAAAATAAGTCAGGATCGAACCTCGTCCAGACCAATGTGCTGCATGTTTAGGTTGTGCTAGCTTATACGCTACAGTGTGTACAGAACTCCTTCGTTTAGTTCATGTACGGTAGGTCAGGCATACATACTGACCTAGTACATACACCATCGCCGCTACTCCGTAAGTTCATGCATATCACGCATAGCACGTACACGCCTGGCAACTGCACGCAAGATGAGTAAAGTAAATCAGGAAATATGAGAACATTTTATTACAAATTCATTTTATTACAATCCATCATGCATCAGCCCCCTGAAAAAATACCTTCCTACGCCAGTGCTTCCCACCCCTGACCATATACAGCTGGAATTTTTGGTCATCATACCTATTGAATATATTATGGCATAGTTGATTGATCAAGTGTCGATTGAATTTATTCCATTGAAGGGTGCACATCTGCTATAAACATCCAACCCCTTGCCTGCCTGTCATTTTCTAATGCACCACTAGATATTTATGTAGTGATTAAACAGCAACAGTAGTAACCCCAGTAATAATGCTCCCCATGCCACCAACCAAAAGTAGAAATACAGTTACTGATCAGACTTTTTTTATACCCTCCAGAGATTTAAACTCAACATGAGAGTCTACCAAATAAAGTTCATAATTTGAAGCGTAACATGATTGTGAAAATACATTGTATTGGGATTACACTTATAGTATATCCTGTCGAATAGCATTTTAATATCGTAGATATGTTACTCGAAATGAATAAAGCAAAAGAGTATAAGGGTTTGCTGAAGTCAGAATATAATGCAATCGTTATTAACCTCTGAATAAATCGTAACAATTCTAAACATCGTGCATATTAAACTGACGTCATGGCGAGTGAGGGAAGTTCTTTTAATGGGTGAGAGAGAGCAATGTCACGACAAAAAAAAAATGTTCTTTCAATGTTAAAGAAAAGCGTCACCACAAATTGGAGCATTAATGTTTGCTTTACATTTCCCATTGAGCAAACTTTGCACACAGATGTAGTCCATGCGAGAGAGTGGGTTAAAAAAAACTGAGTTAATAATTCCCACTTTTTTTTCGTTTCTCTTTTGCAACCCCAGACTAAGAGAGTGGTAAACAAAAAGGAAAGCAAAAAAAAGGCACACATAAGCCAGAATTGGGATTTGAGTGGAACTCTTCTACAACAGTTTGATTGCCCCTAGTTTCTTCCACAATAATCTTCTCTTCCTCGGCAAGGTATACATGAGGCCCGGTGGCGATTTTTTTTTCCCAAACAGGTTTGCAATTGCGTGTAAATAGGCGCTCGTGATTGGTCGGAAAAGTTACGTCATCACGATAGAAACCTTCACTTCCAGGTAACCAAAGTGTCTGCATCCATTCGTCGCAACGAAGATATGCCCGTTCAAAATTACCCGAAGCTTTTCGTTGTAGATGTGTTTGGAATTGGTTTAGACATAATGCGCACACTAGTATGGTATGATCATCTACTTTGATTGAAGTTTTCTGTGAAGGCATTAATCGATAACAACGCACAGTGAAATGTTCGTGCAGGGTACATCACACATGCGCTGGTGGCCTATATGTATTATAACTGTGTACACAGTGCAGTGACGCGAAAATATCATACTGTACACTAAACTGTTTGCGTATATTCATTCAAGACAAGTGAAGTTGATTTTAGTGTAGGCCTACCCAGTCCACGAAACGAATTCCGATTGCAGTAGAACGGCTCACAAATCTTGAATAACGTAAACACGAACCCAATAGAATGTAGCGTATGTATCATGAGTAAGGTCAACATGTGATTCAAGCATTAAAATTAAAGTTAGGGCGTTTGATGGGAAACCCCGTAACTAGACTTAATTAAGTGTCAGTGTGTAACTCAGTGCATGTCTTCGAACTTTGAAGCGATGCCCATTATTGATTCTGACGTCACGAGCAATCTGATTGGCGGAAAACTCCGTAATTGCAAACCTGTTTGGGAAAAAAATCGCGGCCCGGTGTCAGGGGGGTTAGCTGCGCCACAAGAGAGGAACAAAAACAGAAAAAAGGGGGAAAAAGTAATGAACAGAAAAGAATGTATAGAAACAGCATGCGCTACCCATGAGTAAAACAGACAAACATACCAATTTACAATTTCCAACCCACGATGTACTGAGAACGCAACCTAACCTTGACCTTATCGAATCGAACTGAATATTTGGGCTGGGGCTTTTTTAATATGCCCGGTTCAGCAGATATGGGGAGCCATATGATACAAAACAACTTGAAAGCTTTGAATAGAATTATGTTTTTCTTTTTTAGTAAAACAAGAACGTATCTTAAGTTTCAAGTTAATTCCCATAAATTTCTGTTATTTTTCTACATACAAAAAATCAGAACGATTTTTGTTTCTGCAAACCTGAACGAATGAATAAAATGAAATTTCACAGACGTCAATCAATCAACAACCATTTTGTTTTTGTACAATTTTACGTACAGAACGATGAAACCTAAACAAACTCGAAGATCATTTGGTTCAAGATATGGCTAAACTGGATATCAAGCCATGACTTTGTCTTCTATAACATTTATATTAAAACTTAAAATACTGAAAGATTGAAATCTGCAGAGATACTGGGGCTCCCAAAGGGTAGGGCATGAATAATAAAGTTTTTTTTCTCCCAATTCTAACCTCCTTCAGCATTATGTGGGAAATAATATTTTTATTGTTTACTGTTGTTGTTAATGTTGTTTTTGTTATTGTAGGTTTAAGGAGAAGTCTTGTTTCTTGTCCGGTAAAATTTGCCATCATTTGAATATTCAGTGAAAGAGATCCAGTTTCCAAGTGACACAAATGTTTAATTTGTCCTTTTTTGCTTCACATTACATCGTAACAGAGTTTATTTATTATCTGTTATAATCATTGCCCATTTATCAAACCCCCTCCCGTCCTCCCCCCCCCATCTTGCCACCACTCCCCACGCCCACCCACCCTTTCATGCTGATTTAGATGGCTGCAATGCCTTTCGAAAGAACAGAGGCCTTTTAATATTTGCTTCACACAAGATAGTTCAAGGGCTTTGACACCCTCTTGTCCTATGTACCAAGCATAAAATATCTGTCCATGTAAGAAAACAAACATGAATTAAAAATAGAGAGAATTTGCAGTAGAGTTAATTAGATGATTCGTTGTAAATTAGCAGCATTTCCAAGATATGAAAGCAAGCTAACTGAAAGGAAGTATCATAAACTTTTCCACAAGCAGAAAGCCAGTTGGTTTTGTGATTCCTTGCCGTACAATTTGCTCAAAATTCCACATAACTATCTGAATAATAAGTAAGTTAAATTTGTCCAAGACTTAAGTGAGAACCAGAAAAAGATCAGAAATTTCCAGCTCTTCATTTGTAACATTTCCCTTGTGGGCATCAACCATTTATAAATCCACTGGTAAGAATTTTAAAGTATAGAATTTTTATTCCAAATGTTTAGATCAAACAGTCTTCCTATGTGATATATAGACACATAGATGTATCAATAAAAGGACCTTTTTTTTACACAATTTTTGAGCTGCTCTCCTACAGCCATCCCTTTAATAATTGTTGAATGAGAGCTCTACATGACAAGATTTAAACACTTTGAAATATTTTCACAACTAATACTGCCAAAGCAAAAGTCATCTAGTATACGTCACAGAGCATATGGCCAATTTTGACACTATTTCAGATAACTTGTTGACCTCTTGAGCCAATGCCCCTCCCCCCCCCCCATATGACGTAACTGTTGACCCCTTGATGCTCAGAGGGTGACACATGATTAGGGCCTGCTTGAGTGTGCTTAAAACAAGACTATCAACTCTTTGAAGCAGATTTCATTCCTGGAAGACTGCATGTTTTGTTGAAGATCTAAAGAGCCCCTTTACAAAACTAAACTGAACTGAATTTGACCGAACTATGTTCAACGAAAGAAAATTATAGCCTTGAGAGATTTCACAGATTAATTGTAGCTTTAATTTTGGAGTTATCATGTATAAAAGGTTTTCAGACTTTGACACCTGTTGATCTCGTTTGACATTTGACCAAGCCGGATATGTGGATCGATCATAAGTTCGACAAAGATGGACTCTTTGAGT
Source organism: Apostichopus japonicus (assembly GCF_037975245.1). Taxonomy (NCBI): domain Eukaryota; kingdom Metazoa; phylum Echinodermata; class Holothuroidea; order Aspidochirotida; family Stichopodidae; genus Apostichopus; species Apostichopus japonicus. The sequence continues at coordinate 34,629,208 of NC_092568.1, read as the reverse complement.
TATCATTTACAAAGTTTTCAGACTTTGACCTCTATTGACCCCAAATGAACATTGAATTTCACAAAACAACAATAGAGTTCTTGTACTCAATACGAAGGATCCACATACCAATTATGAAGTTAATCTCCCATGAAATTTTTGAGTTGCCGTGTTAACAAGCAAGTGTCACATACACACACGCATGCACGCCATTACCGCTACATAGATCCCTTCTGCCTCTGGCAAGGAATCAAAGTCTGTTACTTTTTAGACCCCAGTAACCTATAAGTAAACATCATTTTTCATTAAAATGTATTCCTTTCTTGCTAAATTAAAATATCCACTGTCCACCACCGGATATGGTACTCTATAGTTCGTCTCTGTAATGTCCCCCCTCCCCCCCCCCCCCAAAAAAAAACTGATAGCAATTGAATTTTCTAATTATCAGAGAGATTCTCACTGCTTCCACGGAGAAAACAATTATTGAATTCCTTCAAGAAATTTAAGAGAAATGAAAAAAACAAATATTAGCTGCCTTTGAGATTTATTTGCAGCAAACTTACCTGTCTCTGCAACATTTATGAAATTCTCGTTACCTGTGGCTAATTAGAATTTGAAGGTAACCAGCATGATTTTATAATTTAACAATCTTCAACAGTACTTTTTAGTTCAAATATTAAAGGAATTGTCTGGTGGAAGATTTTGATACATTGTCCTTGTAGTTATCATTTTTCTCTTTCTAACCATGTAAAAATTGTCCCCATTCGACATTTTCTTCTTGTAGAAATCTGGTTTTCAAATTCACCAGTTTCTCACCAAAAGTACCGTTTGTTCGAACGCTTCAATATGGTGTTTGACGTAGTGCTTGCAGATAGGCAAAACAGGCGACTTGAAGTTAGCACTCCCAATTCCGCAGCAAATTAACTCACGTGTAAGCACATTGAATTGCCTCATATATATAACGTACATACTCGCGAACGTATATACTACGATGCTCGGTTGGTGTACTGGTATAGCGTTACACATAGTACACTCACACTCAAACCACAGTTCATTAACTGTTCTTCGAACTCGCTGAAATAAAATTCACGGATCAAATTAACAGTAAAAGGAACCTTGTAAAGTATTCGTTAAACCGAAAGATGAAACTTGGCGGGATCGATGTCATCGCAGAACTGTCCGATTGTAAACGTTAGGAGTAGCCTATACACGCGAACATTCTTCGCGCTGGAGCTGGATACCGCGATGTATAAACAACGAAGAGCCTGCTGTTAAAACTTATCTTGTGTTCCACAAAGACCACGAAACCACCGATCTACTACATATATCGCGGCTTAAGGAGTTTTTTAAATCATATCTAATTTATAAGAAATTTCACCGGAAATTATTGAAGAAATTGATCGAATCGTTGTCAGAGCAGAATATAGCACTGAGAAGCTTAGGCTTCGCAGAACTGTCCGATTGTCAACGTTTGAGTACAGCCTACATGCGAACATTTTTCGCGTTAGAGCTGGATAGCGCGATGTATAGCCTGAACAACTCAGAGTCTGCTGTTAAAATTTACCTTCTGTTACTCAAAGACCACGGAACCACCGCTCAAGTACATGGCGGCTTAAGGAGTTTTTGAAAACATATCTAATTTTTAAGAAATTTCACCGGAAATTAAGGAAGAAATTTATCTGTATACAAACGCTGTTTTTGTTGTGATTACCCTATAGGTACTGTGCGGAGGGCGTAATTTTTTTTTCCTAGGAGGGTTAGGGGTAATTATCATATATAGGCGTATCCAAACCCTCGCGCTTGCGTGTTACTCGTACAAAGTTTATAGCTAGTAGTAGTAGTCGTGCATACAGTGTGTGCGACGCGATTCACGTTTTGCACACATATATACGTATATGTGTTCGTGCAACAATGGAGACCTGTTCGACTGACAATCCTTGCGCCAATCTTCAGCTGGAATCTCGCCCTAGATGTAAAGTTACTCGATACAATTGCATTTACTAAAGTAATTCTCTCACCCAGATTTTAGACACAATGTACGGATTTCATCTGTCGTCATCATTGTGCGCGACTGACATTAATTTAATGATTTGGTTAATGTTAATCTGCTAGCCTACATTACATGTATTTCTAGCTTCACGGTAAACTTTAATGTTACGGTAAAGTGTAACATGTACATGATACTGATATAGTAGGCCTACATACAAACTTAAGCCTGCTTTTATGAACTATCAGTCATTCGGTACTTTATCTGCTTTGCATCATTGTTTAATTGTACAAATGAAAAATAATTATGTGATGATATTGAGGGTGACGATTTGATCGCGCTTTAATTTGTATTTCTTTCACTTATTTTATTCAATTCTCACTTGGTAATCCTTGGCCAAAAAGGCAAACTGCATTGTAAAACTGTACAGCGGAGATCTATTGCGTTGTACAGCGTACATAATGCCCACGTACACCCGGCCCACACATGTGTATTACAGCGAGCGATGAGTAACGCGTGTCTATGGGTAACACGCATGCGCGAGGGTTTGGATACGCCTATATATGATAATTACCCCTAACCCTCCTAGGAAAAAAAATTACGCGTGCGGAGGGTGGGTTATGACGCAATCTGCTATGGCAGAGCTGACGTCACGTATTGTACTGTTCAAATCATATTTGAAATGTCTATCCATAACGATTAAAAAATCGTTTCTCTGTCAAACGCAACATTAGCGTTCTCATACTTTTACAACATGTTTGGAAAATTATTTACTATTTTTTAAGGTAACTTCTTTGGGCCACCAGACAATCCTTTTAAGGGTCGTTCAATAAGAAAAATTACAATGCCTCAGTGTGGCTAAAGCCGTTGGGTTTGCTTTCCAACATATTTTTAGGTTATGTACCGATGACTTTGTATAAGACACTATTTCATATCTGCTTCCTTTATTGAATACTGCACTCTACTTGGGTACTACCAAACCTATAAAAGTATTGAGAGTGCAACTATAAACCCCAACATGGGGAACTTATTCTTTTCCTTTTCTGTGGTATTACTTTCTAAGAAGTTGATTTTCAAGAAAACTGAACATGACAAACTTCTCAGGACGTCTGTGATGTCTTTTAATTGTAAGTATGTTTTAAATTGAGACAAGTTTCAACATGGACATGCACCCTCCTCCCCTCTATATAGTGGTCCTCCCCCTCCCCATCGGGTCCGCTTCCCCCGACATTAGTAAGAAATAAATTAATACAAATTTTCGTACCAAACAATGCAGTTACCCATTTTATCAGAAAGGTCAGAGTTCTAGAAACTCTATTAACATTGTCGTTTATTGCCATTCCTCAACTTTCTTTCAATCCAAACATCCCAACTTAATGATTTCATCAATGCCACCCAACCATGATTATTCATATCTTTGAAATTATGATTATTCATATCTTTGAATTCATGACCAAAACCCTTTCGTTCAAGCCATTAAGTATGATTCGTCAAAAACTATTCATCACGTAAAAACAAAGCGTATAGATAACCATGTTCCTTCCTTGTATATTTATGGCTGTAATAGGTTTGAACTTAACATAAAAAAAAATTTTAAAAATAGGTAGCAACCATCTCCTGAAGTCTTGCTCTCAAAAGCTCTGCCTTTTTTATGTTAGTTTATTATTTATTTTTTATGATATTCACAAGGAGTGTCTCAATAAAAGTATAAATAAACATTAGCCGCAACACTAGATCTGCGATAAACAAAAGCATTATCACTTTCTAATGCCTGAAAAGAAAGCATTGATACACGAAAGGAAATGAAAAAGAACTCTTTTAATGTTCAGCCAACGTCAATGCCGACTATCGAGCTTGCAAAAGTAGCAAATGAAATTGATAAAAATTGCATGATGTCGCAGAACAAAAGCTCACCACAATGGAAAGAAGTAGGAGTATAATATCTTTTGACATTCACAAGAGCTGGCTGATATACACGCAAAAAGCAATCAATTGCCATTTTTCGTTTGGATAGATTAGGCTATGAAAATGTACCTTCCTCGAGCACTGGAATGAATGAGAGTCTTTTGCACTTTTAAAGCAACCTGGGCTGCTGGGCATGTGATACATGAATGAAATGAGGGGCAAATGGATCCATAGGTCGCGATCATATCAAACACAGAGTGTAACATGGGAGAGAAATAGTACTAAAACAGAACCCACAGAAGTGGATTTCAGGTAAAGCTGTATTTTTTGTGATGGGTTGTAATTTTGTGTCATTCAGGCCAAACCAATTAATAATTACACGTAATGTTTAAAAATAGTAAATAGCTCTCAATCCAACTAAGAGATCGTTGTGGTTACAACGAGAAGAGTGCACTTTACATGCTGTTTAACAGTTTCATCTGATACAAAAAAAGGAATATTGTCATTGTTCGTGTTATAAATATTTTCATAAGGCAACCCTCTGAAGTTTCTTCTGCCTGGTTTCAACATTCCCATTGCTATGTGCATGGGTGTACCATATTAACAGGTATTCCGTAACAGTCACATCATTTGTCATGTAACCACTCTGTAGTGATTACACCAGAATGCAGCATCAGTCAATGCTAAATGGAGTTTGAATAAATTTGGGGGCTGTCTGTGTGTGTTTGTGTGAGTCAGAGAATAGGACACATTTTCATGAGTATAGTGAGCCCTACACACCTTCATGAAGTATATCACTGGTGGCTAAAACATGGCAATCTGACAAAGTGTTAGCTTGTGAAAATGTTGTATGTGCATGGTCTAAACTGATCCAACGTTTTCTTTGTCCACAAAATGATTTAAACGGTGTCAAGGTTCCAATGTAACATATTTTCAGGCTGAATGATGTTCAGGCCAACATCCATACCTAACTAAAGACATTGTCATAATGTTACCTGGGTATATATAGGAATATATGTGATTTTCCAAAACAAATGTCAAAGTTCACAATTCTGCAGTCACGTGGTCACAGGTTTGACTTTAGATTCCTCCCCCCCCCCTCTCTCCCTCTCACGCCTCCAACACCCACCCATTAACATCAAACAGGGTGGTAGGATGAAATTTAGCTCCATCAAACTTGATCTAAAGGGTAAGATAAAGGAACACTAACAAGTGCTATAATTTTAACGGGATTGAAATAACACAAATAAACATTTCGACGGAAGTAACATATAAACTCCTGATCCAAGCTTTATCAAGCACTGTATCGTTGTCTCTTGGCGACTGCATGAGATTAGTTTGCAATCTGACATCGAAAGTGATATAATCATTGCTGCCTGCTGTTGTTTATAACTACTCTTTAATTATGCAGAACATTTAGGCAAACAATGACACCCACTAGATTTATTTTCCTTTTCTATTGTCACGCCATCGAAACAGAAAACATAGGACAGGGTTAAATAACAAGGTTGCAAAAAGGACAATGAAACAGCTGAATCTAAAACAGGCTGAAGGCACAAAAAATGTACCATGCATAACTCTCAACATGGACTCTGGTGGGAATTTTAAGGGGGACTGACGGCTTCTGATTTTGAGCAATAGAGAACTTCGAGAACCAATCAAGTTAATTTCCTTAATTAAATTTGCCCGAGTAAAACAACAGAGCAGCCTTGAAAATCTAAGACTTGAAATGTAAACTAACATGAAGTGACATACTCCACTTTGGTCCTGAAAACCTGTTATCTGATGATAAACCAGAAGTTTACTGATATTATCCAATTAAACCTGACATCAAATGGGATTTTGTTTTATACAATGGATAGTATGCGAAGTAGCATATCTGTTCATGTTTGGTAAGTCTCAGGTCAGCAATATAGGTCCTTGAAGTTTCTTTTTGATTCATTTGTTTTTCCTTCTTTTCTTAGCAAAACCACCCCTCAAGAAAAAAAGGCAGGAAGCAGTGGCAGAGCTAGGGGTATTGGTCAGAAGGGGCGAGAATGGTCTGTAGGGGCACTTTCGACACTATCTAAGCGGAGCGCCACCACAGGTTGACGCGTAGCGTACACAAATTTTTTGAGTAAAGATACTCCCTAGATCGCCGGAAATGACCCTTTCCGGGCCTGGCTAATTTGCAGATAAATAAATAAATAGGTGTCATCGCCAAATTACACCAACAAAATGTGACAAATGTCAATAGGTAGATGAGAGCGCAATACAAAGTCAATAATCGCGAATAAGTAAAAAGGGGTAAAGAGCTGAAAAGGGCGCCAGCAGTCCATTTGAGTCCGTCAGGGGGGGGGGGGATACGCCACCCCCCGACTGTATGGACGTTCCGCCACTGGTAGGGAGAGGGAATGGATTAGGGGAAAGAGGAGGGATCAGGGGAAAGAGTTTGGGGAAGGGATTAGGGGAAGGGATTAGGGGAAGGGTTAAGGGGAAGGGTTTAGGGGCAGGGTTAAGGGGAAGGGTTTAGGGAAAGGGTTTAGAGGAAGGGTTTAGGGGAAGGGTTAACTTTAGGGGAAGGGTTTAGGGGAAGTGATTAGGGGAAGGGATTAGGGGAAGAGTTTAGGGGAAGGGTTTAGGGGAAGGGTTTAAGGGAAGGGTTTAGGAGAAGGGTTTAGGGGTTTAGGGAAGGGTTTAGGGGAAGGGATTAGGGGAAGGGATTAGGGGAAGGATTTAGGAGAAGGGTTTATGGGTTTAGGGAAGGGTTTAGGGGAAGGGATTAGGAGAAGGGATTAGGGGAAGGATTTAGGGGAAGGGATTAGGGGAAGGGATTAGGGGAAAGATTTAGGGGAAGGGTTTAGGGGAAGGGTTTAGGGGAAGGGTTTAGGGGAAGGGTTTAGGGGAAGAATTTAAGGGGAAGGGTTTAGGGGAAGGGTTTAGGGAAGGGATTAGGGGAAGGGATTAGGGGAAGGGTTTAGGGGAAGGCGAGGGTTTAGGGGAAGGCGAAGGGGGAGGGTTTAGGGGAAGGGAAGGGTTAATGGGAAGTGAAAGGTTTAGGGGATGGAAAGTAGGCACTGCTCTTACATGTTTAACTTTAATCTAAGCAAACTGTAAACAGCTCTTTGCAGATATACGTAATTTAATATTGAAAGTTGCTTTTGTCATGTTTAGTATTTGATTACTTTCACAATCTATTACAATATCTTTAGTCGGCATTGACTGCTCAGTTTAGACACACAAGTTTTGGAAGTCTCCCTAGACTCAAGCTCAAAGAGAATGAAATAAATACCAAATTGTCCTATCACATTGTTATGAAGGTTAAAAGATGATGGAAAGACTTCAAAGGCTGCTGTAAATTTGTAGTCTCTAAAAGTCCAACAGTTCTAAGGACAGGTTATGTTTGATGAGAATATATATATATATATATTTCCAATTATATATATATTCATTTTGCCTTTGTCGCTTACCACCATTTCACTGTCCAATTCTGTTTCAAGTATCTTTTTCGAGATCCGGCTTTAGGAATCACAAATGACTTAGAGTTGGTTAGAATCATGTTTGATCTGTAGAGTAAGGCAAATATGTCACCAAAACAGAACAAGTATTGTTCGATACAGGTGACAAATGCCCACAGGGGCATTACGACCTTCCTTACCGGTTTCGAACCTCTACAATCAGCGTCCATAGCCTAGTGGTTAGGGTGTCCGCATATAAAGTGTGAGGCCCGGGTTCGAATCCCGGTGGAGGCTGGAAGGTTTATTCACTGTTCTGGATTTTTCAACTCATTACGATTTCAATTATTATATTTAACTGGTTCAACTAAGAGTAATATTAAAATCTGTTTTTAACAAGAAGAGAAAGTTGGATAAAATAGGCAGTTAGTTTGACTTTGCCCTGTTAGATCTATGGAGGATTAAACTACCACAAGGTTAAAATAGAACGATAGTGACAGAAAAAAAATCTCTCATTTTCATATATAATGTAGTTCATATGTTACCAAGCAACACATTTTTTTAATTTTCCAAATAGCACACCGGAAAGTTATAAAAAAGGGAATTATAACGTCGTTTTTTCGTCTCCGTAATTTAGGAATTTGCAAACACTGCAACGACCTTGAACAGCCCTCAGGTCAGTGAATGACGTCACTGTGATTATCTTTTCTGTTGTGAACTGTTCAGTACGGTGCTGTGCGTGCATTTCGTGTCAGCATAACTGTTATTTTCCGGCGTAATGTTCAAGACATAAATAGATAATGAATATCATGGTGTTTCTTGATTCCTTCACCACGTGTTTACAAGTTGTTTTTTTTACGAAATTTGCGGCGATTTCGCAACGATTTCCCAGTATCTGAAGAGGTTACTCGCAAGCTGACCCAAAGTAACGTAAATCTCAAGATCACGTTTTTGGCGGGTTTTATACAGAGTGATGTATGAATGTGCTCACTTACCAGTCAAACTGGCACAATAACAATAGTGATGATAGTCTCAAACGTAGATTAGTATAACATCCGAAAGAAAATCCAAGTTCTAAACAAAGTAGATTCCCTTGTATGCACCTAGGCCTACTGTAAAACGTAAACGTTCCTTGTTCCGTGCGTCATTAAATCCAACAGAAAGGTTTCATTGAGCTTGAAATACAACCGCATTTGAACTCAATCGAGTAGTTAGTCTAGCTCGAAAAATTTTCTCACTACATGCAATGCCTATTGCGTTTATTCACATGCATGCCTCGTGGTTTGGGCTTCAGGAGGAATCGTATTCTAGCCCAACTTCACGTAGGTCCGCAAACGGTACTTTCACACTGTGCAAACGTAAGTGACAGTGTGCGCTACACTGTTAAAAATATCTGTCAGTTTACAGACTTTTTTAACATAAATTTCCGGTTTTTTCCCATTAACCAAAAATTACTGTATTTTTACAAACAGTTTGTATTGCTACAAAAACAAAATGTAATATAACATATATTTTCTGTTTATTTAGAAAACAATTATTTTCTATTTTTTTAACAAAATTTGACTGCAATCATTAATATTTTTACAGAAGTAACTGTAAATTAAAGTAACAGTTGAAAAATCCTGTTATTTTACAACTTATATCTGTTTTATTGCAATAACATGATCGCACTGTTTTTTTTACCATCAATTTGTATTTACTACGACAAAAAAATGTTTTTAAACAGAAACTTTTCATTTTTACGGAATAAACAAATATCTAGTGTTTCAATTAGCAACACTATAGGGTCCTTTTATAGACCAATTCATCGTATGTTTCTTCAAGCACAATCTGACTGAACAATATATGGGATGCGCTCATCTCGGGTGTGTGGTCCAGGGACCCGCTTCGGGCCCTAGGTTAGTCAATGTGTTTTCGGGACCTTTGGGCGATGCCCATGCACGGAAGCTCTGGGGTTTAATAAAATTGTGATCATTATTAACTGTCTTCAATTGGCATTGAATGCGCACTAAATAGACGGAAAAAAATCTATTTAATTTGGGCATTTTTATTTCAAATAATTTAAATTTGAGTAAATGCCGATCGATTTCGTGATACAGCGAGCATGTGGGTGAGACAGATTGATGTTGTTAAGGGTTGCATTGGAGTGGAAAACAACGTACAGCGTGTATGGCACACCTAATGCAGTCCAGTGATTTCGCAATGGCTCGGTGACCTAAGGTCACGGTTTCCACCTGGGTTCACGAGTGTAACATATGCATATTAACGTTTCCCGCCAAAATAACAGTCCACGGCCTGACGTATCAGTGCACAAGAAACTTTTTCAGTTATACGTACAATACAACAGCGCACCGAACTCCGACCACGTACGTACGTACATACTACTACTGCTTGCGTCCAGCATGCAGTACACAACACTTGCTGCCTTTTCACTGATGACGCAGGAGAATTTTTCAATATTCGACTGAGGTGGGTGTAGTGGAAATTCATTCAAGTTTTGTTAGCAAATAAGTTGGTAGAAACATTGACTATTCATCAATAACAAATTCTTAGAAGGCTTTTTCTTGCCGTTTCGGAAAATCTGTTAAATGTTTTTGTATAACGGATGCTTTATAGTTATAGGCTAGGCCGAATAGCGAAGGGCCTAGCATAACGTTAGGCATCAGTGGCTAACTGTGGTCTTAGTCCGGAGCGATATTGATGAAATAAAATAATAGCCTAGGCCTAGGCCTATAGGCTTGGCCCATATACAATTTAAAAACTTAGGTTTTGCTATTGCCTGTGCGGCTGTAGCCTAGGCTATTAATATTAATAGGCTACTTTTAACCGAATTGTTGATTAAGTTTAAGCCAACATTACTCATTAGCTTTGAAAACTTATGATACCCAACAAAGCTTAGGGCCTAACAGTAATGCTACAGTAGTTTTACTGTGTGAGAACCAGTATGAGTTGGACTGAACCTGTCCACACTACCAGTACCACAGTCTGTCAATCATTTTGATACAACCATTTGCATTGATTATGCATCTAGACAAAATCATGTGTACAAAAAGAAGCAAGTAGGCAAGAGCTTTCCTATATCTTGTACTGTAGCTGTACTCAGTACATGTTCAACTTCAAACATATAAAAATTGTGTAAATTCACTGTAGCTTTAACAACCGAAATTAGTGCAAATGAAATTGGTGTGGGTTTATAAGTAGGTTATTCAAACTTTTCCAAATTGGCAGCGTTTTCCTACTCGTATTCTCATAGTTCTGTACGTCGTGAGACTAAAAATGTTTGTTGGACTTTGCAACATTTGCAAGGTAACAACACGTTCAGTGAGTGAGTATGTGGCTCATGGACGGCGCCATAGAAATCAAGCCAATTCTCAATTTCGGTGCTGTTTTCAAGGATGCAGATACATATTTTCAACTTTTACAGCACTGAAAGTTCATATAACAAGGAAGCATCGTAACCAGAGACATGTAGAGCAGTCAAACAGATTTCATTCAGTTAATGTACCACTGAAGTGTGCTATTGCATACTGTAAGAAAGAATGCTCTGATTTGCATGCATTTTTAAGTCATCTCAAAAGTCACATGAATAATGGTCAGACAGTTGAATGCCCGTATGTTTCATGCAAGAGAAGGTACCACAAAAAGGCAACATTTTGTGTTCATTTGTCTCGTTGCCACAGAAATTGGTGTGCAAAACGTGTGAAAAATGCTCACAAAAGTTTCAGATTTGATGCTGTAATTTCAGAAACAGCAAATATTTGTGATGTAGAAACTGGCAATGCTAATAAGCCCACTACTGCAGAAGAAAGTTTGGATATGGAATTTGGGGAAACTGAACATGACAATGTCATAGAAGTTGAGAGTAATTCTGATCAGTCAAAAGGGGAATTTTTGAAAAGTTTTGCATTATTTCTACTTAAGCTGCAAGGGAAACAATTAGTCCCAGAATCAACCGTACAAATTATTGTAGAGGAACTAAGAAACATACATGACATTTGCCTAGAATCTCTTAAAGTTAGGCTTACAGCAAAATTAAGGGCCGAAAACATTTGTAATGACCGTATTCATTCATTATTAGATGACCTTAACTTGGGAAATGAGTGGGATGTTGCTTTGGACAGTAAGAAGGGAGAACTGCGCTCAAAACATAGTAGAAAAGAGTACTTTAAGTCACTGAATTTTGTTTCCCCAGAAGCTGTTCCCCTTGGGAGGGATATTTCAGGAAAAATGCATTACTGTCATTATGTTCCCATCTTGCAGACAATTAAAGTTCTCATTGATAATGACTTGATTCCAATAAAATCAGACAGGAGAGCCAACAACATGCAGCTACCAGTGTTTACAGATATAACAGATGGGAAAATTTTCAAAGAAAATACACTTCTTGGAAGTGAGGAAAGTGCATTGTCGGTTATTTTATTCCAAGATGCCTTTGAAGTAGTGAATCCACTTGGATCTGCCAAAAAGAAACATAAAATATTGGCTGTGTATTTCACTCTGGGAAACATTCCTCCTCAGTATAGGTCCCAGGTAGAGTCATTGCAACTTGCACTTCTTTGTAGAGAGGTTGATTTCAAGAAGTATGGACAAGAAAAAGTATTTAAAAGGCTATTAAGAGACTTGAAATTACTAGAAGAAACTGGTGTACAGGTCAAAGGTGGGCAAATTCGGAAAGGTTCATTGGCATGCATACTAGGAGATAATTTAGGCTCACACACTATTGGCGGATTTGTTGAAAGCTTTTCATCTAAACATTATTGTAGGTATTGCTTACTGAGTTCAGCTGAATTTCAGTCAGGTGAGCCATATGCTCTGGGAAAGTGCAGAAGTCCCACCGAATATGACAGATGTGTAGAACATCTCCAACAGTCTGGTGAAGATAGCTTTGAGGGTATTAAATTTAACTCCCTCTTCAATAATTTAAATTATTTCCATGTCTGTAATCCTGGCCTGCCACCTTGCTTGGGCCATGACCTTTTTGAAGGGGTAGTGGATTATGATTTGAAACTCTATATCGATTACTGGGTTAATCAGAGACATTGGTTTACGTACCAAGACTTAAACAGAAAGTTAGAACTGTTTAAGTTCACTGGTAGTGACATCAATAACAAGCCTGCTCAGATAAATTCAAATAAAAGCAGACTTGGTGGAAATGCAGTTGAGAACTGGTGTTTGCTTAAACTTCTCCCAATTTTGGTGGGCCAGCAAATTTTGGATAAATCTGACAATGTTTGGAAACAATTTCTGCGTTTAAGAGAGATTGTTCAGCTTGTTTGTGCTCCTCAAATATCATGGGATGAAATTGTTTATCTGAAGGTGTTAATAGAAGAGTACCATGAGGAAAGAAAACAAATCTTTCCTGAGGTGAAGCTTAGACCAAAACATCACTTTCTTTGTCATTATCCAGAGTTGACAGTTAAGTTTGGCCCTTTAATCAGAGTGTGGACACTGAGGTTTGAAAGCAAACACTCTTACTTCAAACGGTGTGCTAGGAATTGCCATAACTTTGTTAATGTAACACATACGTTGTCAGAAAGACATCAGCAGCTGCAGGCATATAATAGTGCAGGGAGTATGTTTCCTGAAAAAAATTTCATTGAAAAAGGTGAGCAACTAAATCCTGAGATTTTTAGTCCTGAAATTAGGGCTTCCCTGCATTCAAAAAAGTTACAGGTTGATTCAGCCACAGTGAGTAACAAATTAAAGGTCTATGGTACTCAGTACAGTGCAGGTTTGTTTGTGGCATGCAAATGTACAGATTCAGTCTTGCAATTTGGCTGTATTCTGTTGACTCTTTTATGTAACAATGATGCATTTCTTGTTGTTAAACTGCATAATGCTACCCTTCTTGAGGAACTAGGTGTGTACTTGCTGCAACCATCAAATGATATAGACTGTCTGAAGGTTTCAGAACTTTGTGACTATTATCCATTGTCAGCTTATCCAGTTCAAGGAAGACTCCTGCTTCCACTGAAGCATAATTGTTTCCACTCATGACTTTCTCAACAATGATGATGGTACTTGGCCATGTTATGGATGTATGTGCATGCATTTACCTTGCCTCATGTGTTCAATATGTCACATGTTTACACAGGGTCTAATACCGTACATTCAGCATATATCGTTTTAAGTTGTGTATGTTTATTGCATGTAAGGCATATATGCAGTTTCCCCAACAATGCTTCAAACATCAAATAAACCTATCAAATATCAATGCTGGTGCTTCTCTGAGAAATTTTAGAGCATTTGGATGATTCACAACAGAAATGTTGCACCTAGCCTCAATTCAACAATTTATTCATTTAGTTCTGTTTTCATGTGAGTGAACACTCACTCCTCACTTGGCCTGTCATAGTCCACAAATTCAAATTTTGGGACTGCATTTGCTATTTAATACATATTTATTCAGGCTTTATAATGTACTGAGTAGATATCTTTCCTTGAACAAAGATCTACATTCTTGATAGTGCAGGAAAACAAAGTAATCTGAGCTATAGTAAAGGAATGGTCAATGCAGTGGTCATTATTTATTGCTTGAGCCATTGTGTAAAAATAGTATAGTAGTATTTGTCAGTTTGAGGTGTCAACTCAATAGTGACAGACGTTCACATTAACAAAATCAGTCAGCTATATGTTTCTTGCTGTTGGCAGAGTGGTTTGTGTTGATTCAAACTGGAACTGTCAGATACATCTTCAGATGATACTGTTCTTCTTGGTCCAATTGAGAGTGCTGTGAGTGATGTCTTTCCACTACTGCCCACCTACAAGATTAAGGAGGTGCTAGAACTGCTCATAAGAGCAGGAGTTGAAAGTGTTGCAGATTTAAAGTATGTTACAGAAGAGGATCTCCACAATTTGAAACCAATTCAGCGGAGAAAGCTTTTGAAAGCTTGGTCTACAAGGGTTGAAGGTACTGTATCGTCCAGACTCCAGTATTTTGTACATTACTTGTAGTAGGCCAATTTAGTGTGCACAGCACAGTACTTGCAGAGTGAGGAGGCAATATGTGACCTGGAAACTATCGTGTTTACCAAAAGGACAAAAAAATCAGTACAAAAAGTCATTACAGTTCTGAAATAAGAGTTTGTGACTAGATCATGCTTGAACAGCCTACATGTAATCTTGCAAGTTTATCTGCTTAGTTGAGGTAATCATTCATGGACAGTTGCTTAACAGAAACTTTGCAGTGTAAATATGTACAAGACTCTAAATTTGTAATTACTAAACATTCCAGTGCTTTTATGTCCACACATTCTCATCCCTGTTTTCAGATAGACAGTGTTTTCGTTTTGCCAATGGCATACTGTACACTTGTATTCTGTATCGATTTCAATTGCAGTTGTTTAGAGAAATGAGGAAATGCAAGTTTGTTGGCTTGTAGCTAATGCTTTCATATCATTGTAAGACTGGTTATGTACACATGTGGCAACAAGAGGCTACACTAGTTCTTACATATTTCTTGGAAATTTAATGTTTTTATTCATTGAAAACATTTCTGTTAGTTTTAGAGGTAGTCCTCGCCCCATTTCATGAAGAGTTACGCTCAGTCTTAGTTTGATTTATTGCTAACTTATGTTCTACATATCAAACTTGACTGAGCATAACTCTTTGTGAAACAAGGCCCTGATGTTCAATTTTTCCTTTTTTCGCCAGATACTACCCCAAGTGAACTAAATCACCAACTGGAGTTGGGAATGGAAGATTTTCAACTAGTCGGATCAGTTGCTTCTTCAGAGTCATCCAGCTCAAGTCCAGGAACTCCTACCTCACTAAAGAAGCACTGGGTGGAAACTTTTACAGTCCAGTGGAACAAAATGCCTAAGAACTTAAGTGATTCATTAAAGAAATGTACAAGGCCATCACCAAGAGACAGAAGGGAAATGATACGAATAATATGTGATGACATCATGAAGAAAAATCGCAATCCGGGCCGTAAGAATCTTGCCATTATTTCAAAAACAATTGTTGATTCTTACCCAGCAAGCTTTAGAGATGACATAGGCGGTGAAGTTATTGGAGATGGCTTTGAATCTGTACTTAAGCAAATGGAAAACAGAATCAACAACCTTAGGCGGACTGAAACATATCTGCCAGGAACGTCTTCATTGACCAGCACATCAGATGATGAGTCTTCAGAACAGAAGCCTAAGCGAGCAAAAAAACGAGACTCTTATGGTTGTCAGAACTGGCAACCAAAAGGGTTGCCAGAGAGGGAAGACGAAACATCTCAAAAAAGGAGAACCCTTGAACTAAAGGAAATGTATGAAAATGAAGATAAGTGGGATGAAGACATCATTCAGATGAACATGAAACTGTTGTATTTCACTATCCGCACAATGATCAATACAAACAGCATAACCCTCATAGGGATAATAGAAGAATACCCATTTCTCCTGGAAAGCATTGGTATGATGAGCCACTTTCATGAATTGGTTGGTATTGAACTGATGCCTACTCTTTCTAAATCTTTAGATACCAAAGGTCAGTCTGTTATGCACTATTTGAGGAAAGTTGCTACCAAAAAGCCAGCTTTAAAAGATGTTTTTGATGCCATAGAAGTTGCCAGAGCAGAAACAAACGATCTTACTCCTGATATGCCTGGATTAATCTGGCTACTTACTTGCTACTTTGGGGAGAAAGTAGATACCCTGTTGTACCTCTCAAAGGTGAGTATTTCTATAAAGTGAACTGATATTTTTTTTTCTATTTCATTTATTTGCAAAGGTTGTCATGCTGGTAAATTACTTGGCAAATATTATAGCAAGATAAGGTTGAAGACTACAGTAAAAAGTTGCAATTTCACCCTGGTAAAGTTGAACTAACCATAGATTAGTTGAAAGCCTAATTTTAAGCAAGGGATGGCAAAGTTGGGATTTTAAGTACAATTTCAGTGTCACATTGTTATAGTCTCTGTAGTGTTATGTTGATCAGCCTTTCAGGACACCTTACATAGAGTTGCAGATCAGCCCAATGACAACAACCTGACTATGCCACAGGTGCAGAATATGTTCTTAGATCATGCCAAAAGCAATGTGTGTACTCGAGGTGTAATGCCACATGTGTTCTTTTAAGTGTGTTTATACAGACTTGGTCAAATTGTGTGCTGTATATGGCCAATAATTAAACATTATTTAGTAATGAGTAGTCATGTAGACTGCCATCATGATGGCTACTGAAGTGAACTTTGACCTACACTAAGGTGACAATTAACTGCTATATATATATATATATATATATATATATAACTGCTATATAATATCCTAACTAGGGCCCTGTTCCATACAGAGTTTTTCTTTGTCTTGAGTGTGATTTAAAGTTAAACACAGACTATGAATCAAATCTAAGATTGTGGGTTACTCTTTGTAGAATGGGGCCCAGATCAAATTGTTATCCAATTTCTGCCACCAGACAACTTTGTATAAGTTTCAGGTTTTAAAATACAAGTTGCACATATTTTACTTTCCCAGGAGACAAGCAGTGATCAGGAGGCTGTTTCTGGCTTGAACTCTCCATCACCCTGTATTGTTGTTTCGGGTAAGCTTCTTGAATGTACATTTCGGGTGTTTCTGTTTACAGAGCTTTGTTATTTTCATCAACAATATTTAAGCACATCAGATTTAAAGTATCCCTTGGATCCTGCTCAACATTTTGTTTGAATACTACTGATTGTTTTACCAAGCCTGTCTTTTCCTACCATTGATCCCTTGCTAGGCTCAGACTATAGTAGGAATTCCTGTTTCTTAATTCAAATGCAAAGTCTTCCTTTCCAAATTGTGCAATAGAGGTATATACTTATCAAAAGTGTTCTAAATGTGACATGGGAACAAATGTACTAGCTTTCAGTGTGGTAGATACTTGTTAGATACTGAGAAGCAGTTTGCCAAGATTTAGTATAATGTGATATTTAGATGAAAGAGAAGATTCAATTATTGAAGTTACATCTTCTGGCTATGATGGGAAGTGGCTCTAAATATGCCACAAACCATTGTCAAAATTTAGGGATCAGTCTGGCGGCAGTAATTTTGACTCAGTTTGGTGTAATGGCATAAGCAATCATCCAACTCTTACTTGGAAGCATCAGCTAAATCCTTCAAATCTCTCATTCAGGTTGGTTCAGAACGTTAATGTCCAGTAGTAAAGGTAAAAATGTAACAGAAACATTGTTTTGAGATTAAAAGAATGACGTGTACATATTTATGAATTAGTATAGAGGGTTTGTAGTCAGAATGGGGTAATTGCATTTGGCCTTTCAAGTTATGCATAAGGTTTGCATAGAATCCAAGATGCAAGGCAATAGATAGATGACCAATGCTCTTGTTTGGTGTGATACCTATTCTTACAGAGGCAGGGCAGAGAATTTTTTTCTTCCAATGTGGGGGAGGGGTTGTCCACTGATTTAGGCTTTGCATCATTCAGTGAAAAATCAGTGGGTTCTGCTTGCAATTCACTTTTGATCTTGTCATTGCAGTTTCTAAGTTAAGTGTTTAATGGACATACCTTTTTTAAGGTCCCTAAAAAAGTTACTACTCTTGAGAATGTTACATGATAATCCTTCAGTAAAAGAATGGAAACATATTCTTAGTCCGTAACAGCACTAAAAAAATTCAATTTCGGAAAATAATGACAAAGTGAAACTCGGATTGACATTTTTATCTTTGTTTGAATATTGATATCACAGGAACCAAACTGTTGGCCGGGCGGAAGTATATGATCGCAGTTGACAAGGTAGTTGTCAATCATCTTATTGCTGATTTTCAGAGTGCCCTTGCCTACCTCTTTGCCACATACTATGTTTTAAACATTCAGTATCCTGCAGACAGCTGTGTGACATTGGAGTTCATCCAGAGGTAAGTGTTAATAGAATATGAATGAATATTTGTACAGTAGTGGTTATAGCTGGGATTGGAGTTGTAACTCATGGTAGTGTTTTCCTTGTATAGTGTGTTTTCTACCAACACTTGGGAAAGACTTGAACCAGTGTAAAATTCAGTTGAGTAGTTACACAAGTAAGTCATAATTTGTCTGTCTAGAGAGATCATGATCCCAACTTAGAATACCATTGAAGGTACTGTTACATGAAATTTGGTCATAGTCTAACTTAACAATTATTTACCTCAGTTTAGATGAACTGCTGCAGTAGGTGTTTAGTGTTAAATAGTAACAGCATCATTAATTTGAAGATCGTAGAATATTTATGCAGTGACATTATTTGTAGAGCCCTAGTCCCATCAACATTGGGATTAAACTTGCAACAAAATGCACGGTTGAAAAAGTCGATCCTGATCGTTGCTCCAAGAAGATCAGTGTCCTATTTCCTTTCAACTACAATCCACCTGCATTTTGTCGATTTTGAAGTTGATTCTTGTGTTCAGGCATGAGACTCTTCCGCGGAAACGCGGATTTCCGGTTTTTTTTTTCTTTCATTTTCGCGTTTTTTCTCGTAATTCGCGTTTTTTATTATTTTTTTATTTTATTTATTTATTTATTTTTTTGCCGACATGCTGGACTGTGAAGGGAAGGAACACCGAATTTGACCAGTGGTGGAATCAAGTAGCACAAAGCAAGCAAAAAAGCCTTTTTTTGGTTCAAAAAAGCTAATGGATAAATTATACAAGCAGAAATTCCACACTTTTTTTGGCGAGTTACGTGATGTGATAGATTCCATCTAGAGTCCACCATTTTGCATCTAAGCCCTCCTTACCTGACAAAAAATTTCTAAAGGGGAGGGGGACACCCCCTCCCCTTAAACCCCTCCTCCAGGGCGGCGATAGATAAATTTCAGATTTTTTTCCCCGGCTCAGTCTCATCCCTGTGTGTTTCATCGTCGGACTTTGTTTAAAATTTACTGCTTGTAGAATTGTATAGATGGGACCCAGGCTTTAATCCTTCAAACTGTACATTCCAAATTGATTTCATGGACAGTGTTCTTGTGGAATTGACTGTTATAAACAACAACTGTTCTCAAAAAAAAAGTAATAAAAGAATTGTGAATAAGGAAATATGCTTCAAAATGTTTTGACCACAATCATTATGACTTTCATAATTATAAATACAAACTAATATGAAAGCAGTGTGAGTAGCCATTTAATTTATACCTGAAACAGTGAAGTGAATAATTAATGTGCAACAAATTTTCAGAAGTATCATGTTTTAAAGACATGGTTTTCTACTGGTCAAGTGTCAAGGTCAACGATGAAAATATTAATTCCCACCAAAAGTAACAAAAATCAACTCATTTTTTTTTTGGCAGGTGCTTTGTTGGAATCAACCCACCCACATCAGGAAAAAGTAGGAAATCCTCAGCCATAAATCCCAAAGTGTTGTCTCTTTTGGGACATATCAAGGATGAGTCAACAAAGCAATAAAAACATCAAACAGTGTAGTATGGTGATCAGTGGACTTATTTCGAGTTTAGTTACTACAGGAACCATTTAGAAACGTTTGTTTTTTGTTTTTATTCAACTCATTCAAAATCAAGTTAAGATGGTTACTTCTGGCTGGAACCTCAATGTCGCCTTTAGCCACTCTTAGTGTTTCCTTCATATATATAGACATTCAGCTTATATGTAAGGAACGTTCAGGTGGATGATGTTTTTATGAACTACGATCAGTACTGAGTACACAGACATGAAATAATCTGCACACCAATCTCCATATTCTGTGCCTCTAAAGCAGAATGGTTTCAGATGAAATTTTGTTTTAGATAATTAAAGAGAACTGAAAATATGCATTTTCATGGGCTTTGCATCACATTTTCTACCTAAGGTGGACTTGAAGCAAGCAGGAGATGAGACTGTAGAGTTTGTTTATGGAATTCTATTCATTCATGTTGGCATGTTATTCAGACATATAAAGTATTGATTAATATGAGGTTCTATTACTAACACTATATTGTTACACCTACCTGCTAAAAGTTCACTTTTGATAGTAAATGTGACACCTTCTATGACCTTACATTTCAAATTGCCCAAAGAATTGACTGCAAATTTGTGCCCCCTTCTATCCTCTTCCTAGAGTGCTATTCAATTGAAGAAAAATTTCATCCAGTGGATTTCCTGATCATAGCATGCATTAAGGCAGTAGCCACGAAAGGAAACTTTCTAATAAGTATAAATGTTTACAAGGACAATGGGTTCATTTTAATACCAGTGCTCATGCACATTGAACCATTCCTTAAATGGTGAAATGTTTGCCATTTTTCGTTTTCAGTGGTGAGTTTATACTATGTGATATTATTTAAACTACTTCATTTAAAAAAAAGTGTGATTACAGTGTGTAGTGCCACAAAACTATACTAACGTATGCTTGTCTATTACTGTGTGTAGTGTAGGGTCTATAGGAATTGCACTGCCTATGCATTAAGACCAAGTTTTCCCTTTCTACATCCCCTACCCCAGTGAAATACTCCATCAAATAATTATTAATGTACTTGTGAGAATATCCATTTCTGGCTGGAATTTATATTTTAGTCTTGGTATTCATAGACATCTGGTTTGGAATTGACAGGGCCTGAAGTTTATATTGGCATGCACCAATTTTTTCAACATTGAAAAAGAGGTTTACTGTTTCAGTTTTGGACTTTAAGTTACTTCCTTGTTGATTTACTAAGTTCTGTGTTTTTAGTTTCCATTTTGACATTTGCATTGCAGAAATGATTGCATGTTCATGATATCATGGCTCAGCTTTATATGAAAATGTTTGAAAGTTGTGTAATAATAATTAGAAAGTTTGAAGCTCAATTAACCCTTAAGCCTACCATGTAATAAGGTTTTGGCTAATGATTGTTTTCCATTTGAAATGCCCACTTTGGGATAGTTTCAGGGTGTTTGTCCAGGGTGTTTGTCGTCCATGGGTTGAAAAATAATGTTTGAAACTGATTTACAGAAGATGATCATATACTTGTTCTTGAATAGTTGGTCATAAGCCACATGCCTTGACCAACTCTATGGAGAATTTTTAATACTGTGAGGAGGCTGACATAATATAGTATATGATTATAAATACATTACAAGGATATTATTGTATGAAAAATCTTACTTTAGCTTAATATTCGGTGAAGAGCTTTTTGCAGTATATGCCATTTAGAAAGTATATAATTGCAGTCAGTTTGTAAAATTAAGGGTCACATAGTTTGTGGTTTTTTTGGGCAACTTAATTGGCCCTAACCAAAGATAGCAACAAATGAAATAGCTTTCAATGTATTGCTTTTGGTGTAAGGTGATCTTACCACCTCTTGAGAACAGTTGCAAAACCTGTATCTCTTATTGTTCCTATACAGACTTTTGTAACTGGTTTGTAATTGCCTTGGCCTGAAGTTTGTGATATCAGTCACCAGTCTTTTCTCAAATCTTGAAAAGTAGAATTATTGTTTCAGTGTTGAAGTTTAAGTTCTCTACTTGTTGTTTTATAATTGAGTTTTTGTGTTTCTAGTATCTACTTAAGAAGCTTTTAGTTTTAGTAAAGTGGTGAAAAGTGATAGGTTAAAAGCACCTTTGTATGTGCATGTTTTTGGGGAAGACCTCACTCCAAGATGAATGAAGAAGTTGTGTAAATAAAGGGTGAAAATAAACATGAGCATTTCAACGTACTTCTACCGGATATTTTTGGCGTATTCCTTAAGTATGTACTTTCTTTTTGAAGAAACCTTGCCGTAAACTAAGACAGATAAAACCCATCAATTTATTTTAATTGTCAATATCAAATTTTCACACTTATGTTTCTTTTTTATGGAATTGATAAACCATTAATAATTCACATAAAAAAATTGTTAAAGGACAGATTTGGTAGACAAACACGTTAAAAGCGTCTGTAAAAAAAACATAAATTTGAATTTTATCAGAAGATTTAAGCAAATTGACTGAACGATTAACATCAAAATCCTGTAAAAAAGACAGAATTTAGGAGTAAAACCGTCTGTAAAAAAACAGACAAAAATTGTAATTTTATCAGACGATTTGGTAAATTAACATCGAAAACTTGTAAAAAGACAGAATTTAGAAGTAAAATCGTCTGTAAAAAAACAGACAAAAATTGTAATTTTATCAGACGATTTGGTAAATTAACATCGAAAACTTGTAAAAAGACAGAATTTGGAAGTAAAACCGTCTGTAAAAAAACAGACAAAAATTGTAATTTTATCAGACGATTTGGTAAATTAACATCGAAAACTTGTAAAAAGACAGAATTTGGAAGTAAAACCGTCTGTAAAAAAACAGACAAAAATTGTAATTTTATCAGACGATTTGGTAAATTAACATCGAAAACTTGTAAAAAGACAGAATTTGGAAGTAAAACCGTCTGTAAAAAAACAGACAAAAATTGTAATTTTATCAGACGATTTGGTAAATTAACATCGAAAACTTGTAAAAAGACAGAATTTGGTAGTAAAACACAATAAAACTGTCTGTAAACAAACAGGAATAAATTGTAATTTTATCAGAAGAATTCAGTTAAATATACATGAGAAAAATGCTAAATAAAACATAATTTTTATGTTATTCTATTTAACAGATTATTCTTGTAAAAATTTTAACTGGAAAACTATGTAAAAAGAAAACATTATTTTCCAGTTAATTCCTTTTTACAGATTGTCTGTAAAAATAACAGGAAACGATTGGAAACTTTTTTTCCAATCGTTTTCTGTTAATTTACAGAAATTTTTTTAACAGTGTACCGTAAGTAATACTCACACGATGTTTTGTTTCGCTCGAGCATACACACATTTCCTATTCGTATTACATTTAAAGTGGTTTGGAGGGTATGAACACATCTCTGCCCCAAAAAACTGCCTAAGCGACGTCCATGCCCCAATTGAAGTTTGCACGTTGATTCTCTCCTCACATAGAGTCATTAGGTTGTTCACGTCTGACATGTCTTCCAGTTCCAACACTTACTGTTGCATTTATCGGGATATATATAAATAATGCGGCATAAAATCATCAATCTTTCAAACTTTTTTTACTTTAGTGACCTTGCCACACGCAAATTTCAATTGGGCCCGAGATGGCTCTATGACCGATTATTCCGTAATTTACATTGGGGCAGTCGGCTTCACTAAAACGACAAGAAAAAGCAGGAACAATAACACCTTTTTAAATGTTTCAAGCAGTGTATCAAATCTCCTCTCTTCCCTTTCAATGTTACGTTTATGTTTAAGTTAAAAATTCGATGAGGGGCTATTGTCCCATTTCCGGCTTAGGCCCATGTTTATTACAGCGTTAGTGCTGACTTTATCGCATGAGTTTCAAAGTCGGCCTTAAAATTCGTTGATTCATTGACGCACATTGAGGTAGGCCTACTGCCAGGGACGTCGCTAGAGGGGGGGTGTGGGGGGTGTCTCACCCCCCCCCCAATCTTGGTAAAAATTACGATAGTTGGAAAATTTGAGTGCGACAGTCGGAATTTCCGACTGTCGGAATTTCCGACTGTCGCCAGCTTCAATTCGGAATTTCCGACTGTCGCACTCTAATTTTTCTGACTGTCGCACTTTTATTTTCATATGTTCTTGTAATTTGTGAGTGACATAAAATTTTCGATCAAAATTGACCTTTAATCAGTCATATTTACCACGTTTTCCTCGTCACATTGAGAAATTGTATCTCGCGATCCTTATACTCTACCATACAAAACTTCGTATGATTTTGAATACTCTAAAAAAAAATACAACGTTCGCCAGCTTCAATTCGGATAATTTATGTATTAATTTTGCTATTGGGTGGGTCGACCCTGTTCGCTTGCTTCAAGTAAGTTCAGGATATACAGGGACGTAGCCAGGGGGAGCAGGGGAGCGACTGCTCCCCCCTTTCAGTGTCGAAAAATATGTTTAAAAACTGTTGTTATTATACTGCTAATACACTGCGATAACAGCGACGTAGCCAGGAATTTGAAAGGGGGGGAGCACTTTTTGCGACTGATATGGATTTTCAAAATTGTAGGCACGACTATCAGAGCCGTATATAGAGAGAGTTTGGCCAACTGGCGATTTGTGACGTCACACGCAAACCATGGGCATCAAAATAGGTCCAGTTGTCGTTACCAGTTGCGCGAAACACGAAAAACACCACACACAATATATAGCAGCTTTGCACACTGTGCTCGTTGCGAACAAACGAAGCGACTCAGAATGTCAGATTTTGACAGGCATACGAGGAACAAAATGGATATCAGGTAATGAATTAGAGTATGCGTTAGTTAATGACATTTACGTTTATCTTCACACCTGAAATGCATAGAAAACTAGCTGAAAACCTGTCATTACACTTGTTTTATTTTACGCCTCATACTACTACAGTAGTCCTACTTTAGTCACACAAACGAAAAGCACACATCACAGTCCTGGCTAGGCTAGATTACAGACGCACAACTATAGCATCAGGCCTACATTAATAGATCCTTCAATTAAATTAAGTAGGCCTACACATAAAATGACAATTTATGCTTCACTGATCTTTTCAGGTTTGCCAAAAAGTAGTTGTACCAGAGGTCATTGTATTAAACTCCAGAAGTTACATAGTAGGATTAATATTCGGCATAACTTTTTCTCTAAAGTCTAATACAACTTATACAAGGGTTGTGAATGGATGGAATGGTTTGCCTGAGAAGGTTGAATTGCAAGTAGTGTGAATGGGTTTAAGAATACTTTGGATGAGTACATTAAGCATTGTAATTGGGTATGACATTTGATGGCCTCGGTTTTATTCCTCTCATATAGCCTTAGGGTCCTTAATGGGGACTTGAATGTCTCTCCTGGTCTTTTTTTCTACTAAACTAAACTATATACTTGAGTGTAGGAGTTAGCAATTGTTGGGACTCGGGAGTCTGTGGGCAAACCTAAGACTGATATTGTGGTGTTAATTTCTCAGGAATGTAGTACTAGGCTATAGTAGGTGCAACAGATTGAATGGGTCTGTCGAGAAAAAAAAAACCTGCAACAACTGAAGACTGGTGTATGTTGTAGCTTATGTATTTTCCATTAACATATATACTATAAGGTCATGTCCTTAATAAGGTTTCATGGATCACACTGACATACTGTAGTGTGCCTACTGTACTTGTCAGTGTTGTCAACTGAGCACAGGGCTGATGACATCATTCAGTTTGTTATTATGCAGACAGCAAATGGCCATAATGATAATTATTAATTGTTACTTATTCTTCATACTGCCCTTACTGGCCTTACCTAAACAGTGATGTATAAAAATGCAAGAAGTCGTTAAGCTTTCCATTTAAGAATCGTTTCAGCCTGTCCTATTTCAAACATATGATTGGCAGGTTTCCACGTTACATAGCTTATCAAAATGGAGCTGTTCTGTAAAGCAAGAAAATCACACATATGCATGCCATGCATACAAACACACTCATATATAACAATTTCTGAATATCTTTTCAGCTGCCCAAAGGTACTGGAATGCAAGCTCTGTTGGGTGAATTAAAAAACCCTCATTGTACTCTTTTATCATGGTCAGCGTAGCTGGAACCAGCAATGATGGTGATGTGGATTTGACAGTACCTAGACAAGAATTCAATAGCTGCTTTGTGTTGAAGTGGGTTCAACTTGCTCAAGGCCATGACAGGATGACGACTAGACATTAGGATGAATTATCTGTTGCAGAGCTCTATAAACCAGGCAGTTGTTAAAACATCCATTGGGTGACCCTCACAGTCTACCAGGCACTGCATCGCAGAAGCAAAATGAAGTGTGTGTGATACCTTCATCTTATGAGAGTGGAATGGTATCAGTGTGGCCTCTGTCAATTTGGCTTCAAGTCTTTGTTTTCTTGAAAGCTGAGAAGATCTTTCAGTGGTTTCACACTGACCTCTGTACTTGACAATTCATGTGTATTTGCCAGCTCAGGAGGAAGCCAGATTTTAATTACATTAACCAATGCTGACTTTTTTTTGGACATGTGGTACATCTGCAAGGAGGTGAAGGAAGCAGTTGGAGTTGCATGGATGTGGAATCTTGTTGATAGTCTGGCAGTCTTATTCACAGATTATCCCAAAGCTTCTCCACATTGCCACATTCAGAACTTATTACATTGATAAACTTGAAAATTGCAGCAATCTAACGAAGCACCCATCAAGGGAATTTGTTTGAATAATTATTGAAAGCTGTGACCTTCTGATGTGACAGACTAATGTGAAATAAAGGGCAGTAGATTACCTTGTAAATGAACCTTGTTATTGTTTGATTGTATCTAATGTTTGCAAAATTTTAAGTTGCATGCTACCAATTGAAACATAATTCTTTCTCTATTAATGGGATATAAATACTTCTCCTTAAAGGGTGTGAAGACTCGCGCACAAAGAAACGTCTCATGCCGGTTATCTGACCTAGTTTCGAATGCGGTGTAACAGAAGTGTTAGACACCACCATTGATCCCAGAAAATACACACACAGCTTGCTACCATCTGTAAATAGACATTAGTGTACAGTCAATACAAACATCACAGTCAATACCCACAACACAGTGCACATAGCAGCGTGGACATCTCAGGTCTAGATAAAAGATAACAAGGTATCAGGTTTCATTACAGTCTGCACTTTGTAGCGACACAAAAAAAACTTCACTTGCAAGCAACGGAAAGTAAACTTTTTCAGAGTGCGGCATGCGGTTTAGGGCAAGTCTTCAATACCTTTAAATATACTGCATCGGTTGTTGTCACTTGATCATTTGCTTGGATGTGAGCTAAACAGCTTAAATAATATGTAAAAAAATAATACAAACTTTCAAATTGCCAGATATTTACTTGCTCAAAATCATTATCCAATCATGATGTGTTGCTATCCTTGAGTCCATTATTCAGATGATGAGGCAGATTCCCTTCAACTCTCCATGATGAAGGTAAAACCTTATATCTTAACCAACTGCCATTGAGTGTCCATTTGAAAGTTTCAAACACACAAGTGCATTGATTAAAACAAAGACTTTATTGCTGTGGTTGCAGGAACTGGATTTCAGTCTAGTAGTCACTCACCAGGTTTGTCTTTATCAGTCTGCAAACTGTGGCTTTTTATGTTAGGAGTTTTTCTTCAGAGCACATGTCACCTTTGATTTGTAAAAAAAGTCCTGAATTCAGGGAGTTAAAATTTACTGTCTAAAGATAATTTAAAAAGATTTTTTTTTAACTTCAATCGTCAATGTGGGTGTCAATTAAGGGAATAAGGAGGTACTGATGCAACTTTGATAAATGATAGTTGACTGCATCCAAATTAAACCAAGGCCTAGGCTATACTTTTGAAGAAGAAAAAATTAGGCTGAATTCATGTTATCCTAAAAAGGCTAGGCCAATGCTGACAATTAACACAAACCAAGATCATTTAACCATTTGGGCACTTGTTTATGGCATACTAAAAGGGTCTATATAATTAGGCCTGTATGTGTACACAACCCACAAGTTGCCAATGAGTATAGACCTAGCCTAACTAGTTTAGGCCTAGGCTACTTTGTTTTCCATAGACCTAGTTTAATTGGGCCTTATACTGTGCCATATTATGTAATGTGCTATAACAGTTGTAGTAATAGCAAGAATGGTCCAGGTCTAACTAAGCCCAGGCTTAACTTATGCTTCGGGCTTAACTAAGGATTAGGGCTTTACGTGATGCCTAGAGGCTAGCGCACCCTTTTACATTAAACTAAAAGTGATACTTTTTTAGGCTAGGCATAGCCTAGGCATACAATAACTAGGAATTAGGATAACTATATGTGCGACTGAAACTGCCATGCCTATGATTAGAAGAGCTGGCATAATGAAATCGAATTTGTGGATCGTAAAACGAGAGAGAATAGCCATGCATGTAATTACAGAAACCAGTCTGAACGTAAAATTCTCGCATTGCTTGTACATTACTCGTATTACACTAGGGCCTATGGCTAGTATGGGCCTAGGCTACACAGACTTTTTTTCATTAGATATCCATCTTGTTCTTTCTAATTCCAAAAAATTCCTCTTCTTTTATGGTCAGTCGGAAAATCAAACAACAATATCCATGTTCTGACCGATTGCAGCATCCCCAGCACCATTTCTTTCATAATTTCGTACTTTTTTCGTGTACACAAACGATAGTCTATACACTGTGAGTATGCGTGTCGCCTGCTAAAAAGTTTTCAAGTGGACCTATTTTACCACCCTGTGTGGGCGTTTTCCCTCTCGACCAATCCAAATCGGTTACATGGTTGGCCAAACTCTCTCTATATACGGCTCTGACGACTATCAGAGCCGTATATAGAGAGAGTTTGGCCAACTGGCGATTTGTGACGTCACACGCAAACCATGGGCATCAAAATAGGTCCAGTTGTCGTTACCAGTTGCGCGAAACACGAAAAACACCACACACAATATATAGCAGCTTTGCACACTGTGCTCGTTGCGAACAAACGAAGCGACTCAGAATGTCAGATTTTGACAGGCATACGAGGAACAAAATGGATATCAGGTAATGAATTAGAGTATGCGTTAGTTAATGACATTTACGTTTATCTTCACACCTGAAATGCATAGAAAACTAGCTGAAAACCTGTCATTACACTTGTTTTATTTTACGCCTCATACTACTAGTCCTTCTTTAGTCATACAAACGAAAAGCACAGATCACAGTCCTGGCTAGGCTAGATTACAGACGCACAACTATAGCATCAGGCCTACATTAATAGATCCTTCAATTAAATAAAGTAGGCCTACACATAAAATGACAATTTATGCTTCATTGATCTTTTCAGGTTTGCCAAAAGTAGTTGTACCAGAGGTCATTGTATTAGGATTAATATTCGGCATAACTTTTTCTCTAAAGTCTAATACAACTTATACAAGGGTTGTGAATGGATGGAATGGTTTGCCTGAGGTTGAATTGCAAGTAGTGTGAATGGGTTTAAGAATACTTTGGATGAGTACATTAAGCATTGTAATTGGGTATGACATTTGATGTCCTCGGTTTTATTCCTCTCATATAGCCTTAGGGTCCTTAATGGGGACTTGAATGTCTCTCCTGGTTTTTTTTTTCTACTAAACTATATGCTTGAGTGTAGGAGTTAGCAATAGTTGGGAGTCTGTGGGCAAACCTAAGACTGATATTGTGGTGTTAATTTCTCAGGAATGTAGTACTAGGCTATAGTAGGTGCAACAGATTGAATGGGTCTGTCGAGAAAAAAAAAACCTGCAACAGCTGAATACTGGTGTATGTTGTAGCTTATGTATTTTCCATTAACATATATACTATACGGTCATGTCCTTAATAAGGTTTCATGGATCACATTGACATAGTGTGCCTACTTGTCAGTGTTGTCAACTGAGCACAGGGCTGATGACATCATTCAGTTTGTTATTATGCAGACAGCAAATGGCCATAATGATAATTATTAATTGTTACTTATTCTTCATACTGCCCTTACTGGCCTTACCTGAACGGTGATGTATAAAAGTGCAAGAAGTTGTTAAGCTTTTCATTTAAGAATCGTTTCAGCCTGTCCTATTTCAAACATATGATTGGCAGGTTTCCACGTTACATAGCTTATCAAAATGGAGCTGTTCTGTAAAGCAAGAAAATCACACATATGCATGCATACAAACACACTCATATAACAATTTCTGAATATCTTTTCAGCTGCCCAAAGGTACTGGAATGCAAGCTCTGTTGGGTGAATTAAAAAACCCTCATTGTACTCTTTTATTATGGTCGGCGTAGCTGGAACCAGCAATGATGGTGATGTGGATTTGACAGTACCTAGACAAGAATTCAATAGCTGCTTTGTGTTGAAGTGGGTTCAACTTGCTCAAGGCCATGACAGGATGACGACTAGACATCAGGATGAATTATCTGTTGCAGAGCTCTATAAACCAGGCAGTTGTTAAAACATCCATTGGGTGACCCTCACAGTCTACCAGGCACTGCATCGCAGAAGCAAAATGAAGTGTGTGTGATACCTTCATCTTATGAGAGTGGAATGGTATCAGTGTGGCCTCTGTCAATTTGGCTTCAAGTCTTTGTTTTCTTAAAAGCTGAGAAGATCTTTCAGTGGTTTCACATTGACCTCTGTACTTGACAATTCATGTGTATTTGCCAGCTCAGGAGGAAGCCAGATTTTAATTACATTAACCAATGCTGACTTTTTTTTGGACATGTGGTACATCTGCAAGGAGGTGAAGGAAGCAGTTGGAGTTGCATGGATGTGGAATCTTGTTGATAGTCTGGCAGTCTTATCCACAGATTATCCCAAAGCTTCTCCACATTGCCACATTCAGAACTTATTACATTGATAAACTTGAAAATTGCAGGAATCTAACGAAGCACCCATCAAGGGAGTTTGTATAATTATTGAAAGCTGTGACCTTCTGATGTGACAGACTAATGTGAAATAAAGGGCAGTAGATTACCTTGTAAATGAACCTTGTTATTGTTTGATTGTATCTAATGTTTGCAAAATTTTAAGTTGCATGCTACCAATTGAAACATAATTCTTTCTCTATTAATGGGATATAAATACTTCTCCTTAAAGGGTGTGAAGACTCCCGCACAAAGAAACATCTCATGCCGGTTATCTGACCTAGTTTCGAATGCGGTGTAACAGAAGTGTTAGACACCACCATTGATCCCAGAAAATACACACACAGCTTGCTACCATCTGTAAATAGACATTAGTGTACAGTCAATACAAACATCACGGTCAATGACCACAACACAGTGCACATAGCAGCGTGGACATCTCAGGTCTAGATAAAAGATAACAAGGTATCAGGTTCATTACTGTCTGCATTTTGTAGCGACACAAAAAAACTTCACTTGCAAGCAACGGAAAGTAAACTTTTTCAGAGCGTGGCATGCGGTTTAGGGCAAGTCTTCAATACCTTTAAATATACTGCATCGGTTGTTGTCACTTGATCATTTGCTTGTGTGTGAGCTAAACAGCTTAAATAATATGTAAAAAAATAATACAAACTTTCAAATTGCCAGATATTTACTTGCTCAAAATCATTATCCCATCATGATTTGTTGCTATCCTTGAGTCCATTATTCAGATGATGAGGCAGATTCCCTTCAACTCTCCATGATGAAGGTAAAACCTTATATCTTAACCAACTGCCATTGAGTGTCCATTTGAAAGTTTCAAACACACAAGTGCATTGATTAAAACAAAGACTTTATTGCTGTGGTTGCAGGAACTGGATTTCAGTCTAGTAGTCACTCACCAGGTTCGTCTTTATCACAGTCTGCTAACTGTGGCTTTTTATGTTAGGAGTTTTTCTTCAGAGCACATGCCACCTTTGATTTGTAAAAAAAGTCCTGAAATTCAGGGAGTTAAAATTTACTGTCTAAAGATAATTTAAAAAGATTTTTTTTAACTTCAATCGTCAATGTGGGTGTCAATTAAGGGAATAAGGAGTTACTGATGCAATGACTTTCTGGCATAAGTGCATTTATAATGTGTTAAAACTTGAAAGGTGTATCATACTGCATCCCCCCCCCCCCTCTTAATTTGCACTCCGTTGGAATGCACAGACAGTTTTGCTTATTAATGAAATACCAGTTAACACTAAATTTTCAAGGCTTCCTTTAAAACAGTCAAACGAAACCGTGCATTGCCTAAGCTAGGCCTACGCAATAGTTTGAACATTTCTTTATCAACATGTGGTGACAGGGCTCTTAAGATAATTCAGTGACCAAGACAAGAGTGTAGGGTAGTCTTTGCAATAAGCATGACTAAGGCTAGGCTACCAGTACCATAATTAGCCTTGGCCTAGTGGTCTTTGAAATGTAGCCTAGGCCCCTGCTACTTTGATAAATGATAGTTGACTGCATCCAAATTAAACCAAGGCCTAGGCTATACTTTTGAAGAAGAAAAAATTAGGCTGAATTCATGTTAGCCTAAAAAGGCTAGGCCAATGCTGACAATTAACACAAACCAAGATCATTTAACCATTTGGGCACTTGTTTATGGCATACTATAAGGGTCTATATAATTAGGCCTGATTGTGTACACAACCCACAAGTTGCCAATGAGTATAGACCTAGCCTAACTAGTTTAGGCTACCTAGGCTACTTTGTTTTCCTTAGGCCTAGTTTAATTGGGCCTTATACTGTGCTATATTATGTAATGTGCTATAACAGTTGTAGTAATAGCAAGAATGGTCCAGGTCTAAATAAGCCCAGGCTTAACTTATGCTTCGGGCTTAACTAAGGATTAGGGCTTTACGTGATGCCTTGAGGCTAGCCCACCCTTTTACATTAAACTAAAAGTGATACTTTTTTAGGCTAGGCATAGCCTAGGCATACAATAACTAGGAATTAGGATAACTATATGTGCGACTGAAACTGCCATGCCTATGATTAGGAGAGCTGGCATAATGAAATCGAATTTGTGGATCGTAAAACGACAGAGAATAGCCATGAATGTAATTACAAAAACCAGTCTGGACGTAAAATTCTCGCATTGCTTGTACATTACTCGTATTACACTAGGGCCTATAGTATCGGCCTAGGCTACACAGACTTTTTTTCATTAGATCTGCATCTTGTTCTTTCTACTTCCAATAAAATCCTCTTCTTTTATGGTCAGTCGGAAAATCAAACAACAATATCCATGTTCTGACCGATTGCAGCATCCCCAGCACCATTTCTTTCATAATTTCGTACTTTTTTCGTGTACACAAACGATAGTCTATACACTGTGAGTATGCGTGTCGCCTGCTATAAAGTTTTCAAGTGGACCTATTTTACCTCCCTGTGTGGGCGTTTTCCCTCTCGACCAATCCAAATCGGTTACATGGTTGGCCAAACTCTCTCTATATACGGCTCTGACGACTATCTGAGCGGAGCGCCACCATCGGTTGGCGCGGAGCGTACAAGAAAATTTTTGGTTTTACAAACCCCCCAGATGGCCGGAAACGGCCCTTCCCGATTGTTCATTCTGGTTCCATGGCCTCTTGCTAACTTGAGACACCTCATTCAATATCACTTTTAAACCCAAAAAAAACAAACGAGTTAAAATAGTACGTAATTCAATACTACATAATCGTTCGGTATTTAAAATTAGCAAAGTACATGTACAGAGTAGTCTTACTTTTCAACTGCTGATACTTGTAGATACATATACCCAGTCAGGAAATTTTGGTCGGTCCTTCAGCGGTCCGCCGCCGGCCACATCGGCGGGCCACCGGCGGCTAGCCGTCGGCGGACCCCCGGCGAAATGTCCGGTGGCTCGCCGACGGTCCGCTGGCGGCCTTCAGCTGATGGTCCGTAGGCGGCCCACTGGCGGTCCGCCGGCGGCCATCCGCTGATGGTCCATTGAAGGCTACCCAGCGGTCCGCCGGTGGCCATTTGCTGATGGTCCTTCGGAGGTAGTCCGATGGTGGCCAGCCACTATATTGTGTCCTTGGGGTAGCTAGCTTGCTGATTTTCTACTGCTGGTTCGCTCATGCGACCATGCACTAAATTGTCACAGCAACACTGAGTTTGGGGCTTTAAGTTATGGGGTTATCATTGATGAAATCATAATTATACTATTAATCAGGTAATAAAATGATAAAAAAAAGGAAAATATTTTCATGAAATTTATTAGAAGCATCAGTAAAACTACCATTTCGAGGTGAACAATTCAATCAGTCAAAGTGAACAGTTAAATGTGAATAATTATCACATGGTCTGATCAGTGGCATACAGCATGTTCAGAAATACTCGACCACCACGTCTTTTCATGTTAAACTACAATTACATATTGCCTTAGAAGAATAGTCCAATTAACATATTTTCTGATAAAGGAAGAGGAAAACTACACTTAATGGTGAAAGTCCCAATGCACATTGTTGAGAACTTTTGAAGCATCTGGAAACAGGTGCAATTCTTCTGTGTGCTTGAAAATGCTTTTTTTTTCATGCTTTTCATACCAGTAATATTTTTGAAAAATATTTTGTCCTCGAAGAATCTGTTTTTATTGATGATACATTTCAAGAACCAGAAAACCCAAAGGTTTAGTGGTTCCGATGCTGATGAGAATTTATGAAATAATTAAAGTCAGAATTTTTTATTTTAATATACCTGTATTGTACTTATTGCCAGACAACTAAACCCAAACTGAAGCTGATCAGACATACATGAATATAAATGAAATTTCATTTTCATGTGGCAATACCAACCTACCAAGTATGAAGGTGATCAGACATAAATTTGAACAAAATGTTGACATTTTAAGAATATTATATGATTACAAGCTCCGCCCACATGGACAACAAAAACAATGAGGTCCATGTAATAATCATGGAGCATATCTACCAGTTGTTCAATATATTTACAGTAATTAAATATGTGCTGGACGACTCGACCGGTCTTGAGTCACGCTTTGCCAGACTCGCGACTCGGATTTCGAGAAGCAATGACTCGGACTCCGTCTCGGACTCGGCTCGATAATCGCACGAGACCGGCTCGAGTCACGGAGGAATAATTATGAGGCTGCATCGAGCCAGTCTATCTTCAATAATGATGGAAACACTTAAATGCAATGAGCATGTATTGTATTTTTTTTTCCTTACAACCACACTTCAATAAAATAGGGTAAAAACGATAGTACTTCGCATGTGATTTTTTTCATTCGTAATTTATGTTTTTCACATAACGTAACTCGGACTCAGTCACCAGTGACTCGGACTCGGAAGGAGGGGACTCGAATCCAGCACTGTTGCAAACATGCTAACCTGTAGGTTACCTGGCCATCATAAACAAAACCAAATATGATTGCCTCAATTGATGTACATATAAAGTTAAAGAAAGTGATATAATTGACTATAGGCATTTCACCACCCGACATCCAATTTATCTTGTGTTAACCCTACTTTTTCCTACAATTTTTCCTCACAATTTCCCTACTGCTCAGCATGATTTAGGTTCCTCCTTGCCTGTCGGCCTCCATCACGATCTGGAGCTCCTTTTAAGTAGTGGCAGATCTCCCTCTTAATTTCACATCCTGTGCAGGTCAAAGTTGAATTATTTCGCCGAACAGCCTCTGTACATGAGAATAATACGTAGTACTATATCTTTATATGCTAACCATGTTTAAAACATACAAATATGACAAGCCCCACTGCACCATTCATGCAAAAACATGTAATAACCATGCCAAAAACATGTAATATCACCTATGCAAATATATACAGATCACAGTATGTGTTACTGAGACCCCACCAAAATGGTTATTAGGTATAAACACAACAATCATTGTGTGTTCTAATTAAACATGTTTCTGGGGCAGTTATATTGTGTAATGGTTATGTCAGTTAACGTGTGGGGAGGGGGGGGGGGTTGTTGATCTCAAATATTACCATGTAGCCAGGCAAATGACAGCATCTGATTTTCAACAATGATGGTATCGGAAATTACTAACTTACTTTCTAGAATGGGTCGCAGTGCCAGTTCTTTAAAAGCCATTTTTTCCCCCTGTCCAGTCCAATTCAAGTTGATGGCGACATCATTAGACATGAGTTCATGCAGCATCCTCTTGATGACTTCTCTTAGGTTCCGCCCACCTACAGTTGACAGTATGCAAAGCTGAAATAAGAGATAAATTATAATTGACTATATACATGTAGATCAAGGTACTTTACCATAAAGTATTTTTCTGAAAGGGTACTTCTATGCGAAAACAAGCAATGGTTCAGATCTGAATGAAATCATTCCTAGCACATATATCTTTCATTGCTGTAGTTAAGACCAGCAGATCAGAGACAAGCCCGAGACCGATGTCAGAGGGTAGCGAGACCA
Organism: Apostichopus japonicus; assembly: GCF_037975245.1. Classification (NCBI taxonomy): domain Eukaryota; kingdom Metazoa; phylum Echinodermata; class Holothuroidea; order Aspidochirotida; family Stichopodidae; genus Apostichopus; species Apostichopus japonicus. Next base: position 34,593,159 of record NC_092568.1, on the reverse strand, counting down.
AGACCGAAACCAGGACTGGAAATTCAAGACCAAGACCGACAAGTTCCTAGACAGAGGACTAGACCTTAGGCTTACATACACATTGTATGTAGAAAATGAAACAAAATTCAAAATGACTTTGGTTACACCTTACTTTATTACTTCATGCTCCACAAAACAACTTCTTTAGCATCAGCCATCAGTTATACAATTAACTAAATATAAATAAGTTTTTGGACAATTCCTGTGACCAGTATATTTTGCAACCATTGAGTATCAACAGTCCAGTCCGTGAAGTCCAAAACTACTTAAGATGGCTTTCATAGTGTTGACTGGTGACAATTTCAGTATCCTCCCAGTTTACAGTTTTGTAACAGCCAATGTCACTCAAACTCTATCATTGATGACAATGTTGTCAAATGCCACTTGCCTATTGTTTTATCAATGCATAGAGTGAAAAATGTAACCAATAATAACTGAACAAATTTAATATGAAAAAATATTTAGTAACTGTTTTTACTAACTTCCCCTAATTTGGATTTCACAAGGGGTAAGCATTGCTACAGAGACCGACAAAGTTTTCCAGAACTCCGGGTCTGAAACCAAGGTGTCAAGACCGGTCTGGAGACCTTCATTACTGATATTTATACAATGCACCAATATTTGCACCACTTTGCAAATATCATGGACAGAGTCCAACATTTCGAAAAGGTGTGTGATCAGATAACAATACAGCCATGATGCTCTAAAATTACAAACTTTGTGTACATTTTGCTGGAAAATATTGATATTATATAAGGGGAATAGTGATATTTGTTTTGGCAGAAGGATTGGCAAAGATTGGGAAGATAGACCCTATTTCTATCTGGCAACATCCCACTCACAAATAATGAGTAAATGATGATACATGCTACCAATATACACCTTTGTTCCAAATATGAAGCAAAGTAACATTTTTGGTTCCTTGCTTTAGCAAAAGGAACCTATGCGATCAACTTGGCGTGTGTGTCTGTGTGTGTGTGGGTGCGTCTGTGACACTTGCTTGGGTATCTCAATAAGGGAAAGTTGGATTGAGGCCAAACTATGACTATAGATCTGCCATATGGAGAAGGTGTGCCCTATTGTTTTTGGTGCCCACAATAGTCACCAAAGGTCAGTTATGGTCCAAAAACCCAAAATATTAAAACTGTAGTAACTCCCAGTGCCATTGTGCGACACAATTGATATATTGGGACAAGTTGCAAAGGGTATAGGGGAATATTTTCACACCTAACGGTCATGTGCTCCGAGGTCACCAAAGGTCAATTAATGTTAAGAAACTAGTATTTTTGGGGGGAGAAAATGGGTGAAGAAAAAAATGTTTGAATTTTTACAGTTTTTATGCTATATTCAGGTCTCACCAATCAAAAATGTCATTTGGTTGACCCCCGGGTGACCTTTGTGTGTGAATTTATACAATTTCAAGGTTAATTTTTAGACATTAAGCACTAACTCCCAGTGCCAAGGTCTGACACGATTGATATTTTGGGACAAGTTGTGTATGGGATGGTGGAACATTTTCAAACTTAACGGTCATGTGATCTGATGTCACCAATGTTATCATATCTGTTGACCCGCTTGTAGGTGACCTTATATTTCTTACATTTTCGACGCCATATTCAGCTCTCAAAAGTGCCTTCCGATCAAAAATCCGATGACAATTTGTGATCACAAAAGTGTTGGCTATAGTGTTGGCTACTTTATGGGTACATGTGGGGCCACAATTACTTGGGACTATTTGAGCCCAATTTTACTATGATAATATTATGTGTATTGTCATATACCCTTACGCAAGGAACCACAGTGTCCTGGGGCTCTTGCTTATATTAGGCCCGCACCCTCAATAACACTTATGCAATCCACACCAAAAACAACATCTACTACCCATGATCCACACATACAAACGGCCGCCTTCACAACCAATTTTTTTTTTTTAACATACCAACTGTTTCTGGACAGATTTATCAGTCTTTAAACGTTCTTCCAGGCACTGTAGTTCTTCACGAGTGGTCAATGGCAGTGACAAATCTTCTGCAATCGATTCAGCGTCTTGCTGCTCTGTTTGATGAGATTGAAGGATGTGATTTACTTTTGTCTTCAGCTCCTTCATTTCAGCCTTTAGTTCTATCAACAACCTAATAATAGATCTTTCTGCAACTGGAAATGAATTAAATATGTAATATAATTCAAATTTGCTGAGTAATCCATGATACTGACATGTTTGGAATTGACATGACATACTGCATTTAATGTGATTGTTAAAAGGGTAGTCCATGATATACTGTATATAATATATAAAATATATATATACATACATTCATACACCCATACATATATATACAGACATATATATATATATATACATATATATATATATATATATATGGAACGGACTAACTTAAAATTTTCTTCGAAGAATATACCTAAACCATACTAAACAATCTATTTCACTATACATATATAATATACATGCCTCCCTGCCTATTGCTTTGAGTTTAATCAAGCCAACAAAAAATACTCCAGTGAAGTTTTATTTGGAGAGCATAATTTTTATTTGAAGTACATAAAATACCATATAATATAGTCTACATATCAACCAAATATTTGGGGAAATTTATATGTGGCACTTATATTTATTGATTTGAGTAAGCATTTTGTTATATTATTAATATTTATTTTTGTGTCAGTTTGATTAAATTCAAAGCAAGAGGGTTGATCAGGGAGGGATATATACTGCCTTACACATATACAGAGCTTGTTTTGTCATTAACATTGTATAATTAGGGGTTAATCAACGGTCAAAGTGGGTTTATCTATAGGAAAACGAACGATCGGGGGTTAATGCAAGCGATCCACTTACCCCTGAATTGGGCATTGCCTAAAGATAAACCCACGCTGACCGTTGATTAACCTATATTTTGTATGAAAACATTATGGTACTACCAGCAGTACAGCAGAATTCAGACTTCACTGTGCATGAAGTCGATTTTTTTTAACCTGTACATGTACTTTTTCGGAAGAACAGATTGCCTAGCCTTGCACTTTGAACATATAGGAATGAGAAGTGCAGTACCACCCAGACATAATTTTTTGCCTCTTTATGCACATTAGGAGGATCTGTTTTCTAGGCCTTTATTTGGTATGAAAACATTAATAGCACCAGTCCAACAGCAAACAATTGCACTGTTGAGCTTCATGAGTGTTTGAAAAATTTGTTTCCTTGAGCTATATACAGTAATCACACCTACCAGATACATTGGTGCCTGATGTAGACATATGCCCAACTGGAGATAAATTAGAGGTGGATTGTACCGCATCAATGTTAGAGGAGTTTGATGGTCTGGAGATAGTTGTCCTAGATGGTGTGCTGTTTACTGGCCATCTTCTTGCCACAGAATATGAGATGGCTGGAGGCAGGGTTGAACCTATGGATTGAATGCAAATCATGCATAACCTATTTTAAGTATTGAAAAAGCAATTATTTTTGGGGTTTAATAAAATTAAACACTGTGACATATTTGATCGGAAGGTATCTTTGAGATCTTAAAATGGTGTAGAAATTGTAAAAATAAAAAATACTAGTTTTTTACCATTAATTGAACTTTGGTAACCTTGGTTCACATGACCGTTAAGTTTGAAAATATTCCAATACCCGGTTCACAACTTGTCCAAAAGCATCAACCATGTTTGGCACTGGGACTTAGTGTATTGTTCACGTTTTTGGTTTCTTGACCATAACTCATGATACCTGACCTTAGGTGAACCTTGCGAGCACCAAAAACAACAGGGCACACCTTCTTACTATGGCGGATCTATAGGAAAAAGTATGGCTTTCATGCACCTTTCCCATATTGAGTTAGAGCATACCTAAGGTCAGGAATCACAGACACACACATACACACACACGCCAACTTGACTACATAGGTTCCTTTTGCTAAAGCAAGGAACCAATAATCATCACACATACCAGCTACAGTTGATGGTACCCGGTCATTATCTGGACTGGAGATAGTCGTCCCAGATGGTGTGTGGCTTGGTAATGGCAGTGAAACAGATCTGGTGTCTGAGGTAGGAGGCAAGGCGGGTGGAACTATAGGTAGTAATGGTAGAGAAAGCAACGATGGACTTGGGCAAGGTGGTGGTGAAGATGGTTCAGCAAATTCATTTGGGACAGTGTCGTCAGATTCATCCGAGTCTGAAATGTACCGGCTCCTGAAAAATATAAATTCCGAAAATGTATACATGTACATTACATATATGCTGTTCCAATAGGCCAATGCTTTTCTTAAAGGTAACTTGACATTATCTAACAAAGTGCCACTAATAGTAGGTGCATATTGAGTGAGGAACATTTTGCGCACTATACTGTGCATGATAATTTCCAGTCCTTTCAAGCTGCTTCTAAACCTATATTTTGAGTGATTCAAAGTTTAAAAATATATTCATAGTTTAGTTTGATAAATTATGATTTTTATTCTGTAAAATCATATCTTAACAATATATTCTTTGAGCTTCATTCATCATTACAAAGTGAACTATGTAACATTTGGCACAAATGACATCTGACGACAATACCACCAGAAAGAAACAGCACTACACACGAAGCGGGCAAACATATCAAAATGTTCTGTACACACTGTAAGGAGCCCCAAGCTACTTAATTGGCTGTAAATTGCAAAAAGGTAACTAGCCTGCCTTTTTATGATCTTGACCTGATCAGGCACGGTTGAGCTATCATGTCACAACCAAAGCATCACACATATATACACATGCACACTGGTATGAATGCATGTATTACATTTCCCTTTGGATTGGAATAAAAAATTCCAATACCTTCTTTTCCGCTTTCTGCATGGTGGGTTTGCTGGGTTATCATTGGCATCTGTTTGTATATCTGAGGTGTCTTCTGCTTTTCTAACCAGCCTGCATGCCTTCTCGTAGGAATCTGTAACATGATAATCAAAAGAGCCACACTTTTAAGATACTAGATCAAACTACTTACAATTTATTATTATCATCATTTTTTTAGGGGGGGGGGGGGCGGCGTGTACACTCTTATGAGGATAGTTAGCAACTTAGCACCCAGATGATACGATGAGTTGGTTACTTTAACATGCTTGACAACTTGCTTAAATGAAGTTCATATAGTATTGTCGTTAAGGTTTACTCACCGGTAGTTGACAAAATCCGGATCTTATGCTTGCTCCACTGTTCGGAAGGTGGCTGACAAGAGTGAACTGCCTTTTCGAATCTAAGCATCGTCTTATATGGTGGCCAATAGCAGAGGTCTGTCCCAATACACCATACTTCTGGTACTAATGCCACTTCACCTTGTCCAGTAAAGATTACAATTGCATATGACGTCATACTGTACTAGAAGGGATCAACAAAAAACCATAGTATGGTAAAGGTCCATTACAAATCCAATGGAAACTTTCAGAGTGTATATGAAGTTACAATTCCTGCCCTTTACAGTACTGTGCTAATTAGTTTTTATTCAAACATCCTGCAGTAGGTGCACAGCATTCACAGTAGAGAACCGTCATCTAATGTTCAACAATGAAGAAGAGGAATAGCTATATATGCATTTCCATGAGGAAGCATGACATACTTTTTCAGTATGTCTCTTACAAGTGTATGTTCAAGTATACTGCACAAGTGTGACACTTTGTAAACTCCAATATGGCTTGATGGCAATGGATACTGGAAGAAATCCTCCCTACGTGCAAATCGCTCATACACAACATAGTCATTCTGGTCTATTGTGCAAAAGTTACGAACAAGTGCAATGTGGCTACCAATTTGTACACAGTTGTTACCTGCTGCAATGTTCAATGTATATTTATTTGTCTGAAGTTCCTTGTATTCGCTAGACACTAAGACTTCCCTTGGTATAGGGCCTCCACAATGTGGCTTTCTTAGTGCAAATGGTTTGACAGATGTTTCATGTGACTGGCTTTGCTCAGAGATACGGCGAATTACTTGCTCTAATGGTGATGACGGCTTTCTCACCTTTCTCTTCAGTTGTCCTAAGTAGTTCTCAAATGGAAAACATGAGATGTTATCCAGTGAACCAAACCGCTTTACCTCATCTGAAAGATGGACCAGTCCATGTACATTATATGTGATCATATCTTGACCGTATAACTGTCCATAATGTTGCACAAATAAAACCAATAGTTCATGAGCATACTGACAATAATGTAAGCAATACCTTGGATTGAGTAAAAGGAGCATAGCTATGGAGAGAAGCATGAAATTGTGGTACAACTCATCACATAAACTACCAAGCAAAGCAACTGGGCCAGTATACAGTAGAAACTCTCTAAATTCAGTGGCCTTCCATCGATCAATGTCTTTTAAATCTCTTGGTTTCCGTGCAAATTCAGAAGGGATGTAGGTGCGGAGCCCTAGACATTTGACTGATATTGCCTTAACAACTCTTGGTCCTAACCTTGTTCTCAGTGGACCCTTTGTCCAAAATTTTAATAAACGTCTCATAACACCCAAACAAACAAGATGCATATAATCTGCAGGAAATGCAGTAATCATTCCAATGTTTAATTCAGAGAGTGGGGTTGGACCCAGGTGATGTTCTTTATTCGTCATGGCAATGAAAGAAGCATTGGTCCGCAGATTTGCATTGGTTTGAGGAAATGTGACTTTCTCTAGCCAAAGTCCACGTTGGATACATTTATCACAGCCATAATACCCACTGTGTCCCTTTATATTTTTGATGAGTGCACGGGCCGGAGTATCACAAACTATTGCTGATATTTTGATAGTTAGGTGTTGTTCATTATACATGAACCCATCACTTTGTAATTTCTTTGCTTCTGCAACAAACTCATCCAGAAAATGAAGGTCGTCTGGTTTTGTTAGACCATAAAAAAGGCCGATAAGAAAGGGTTTTTTCAAGTCACAATTTGTTAGCATGCCCAATATTGGCCAGAATTGAGCATTCGAGCTCTTGAATAGAGGAAGACCATCAATATTAACCTGAATCGTTAGTTCCTGATACTCTGCAACATTGGCCATTTGAGGTAGCTTGGCCACTACTCCTGCTTTCACCCCAAAGTGATAATATTGTCCTCCAGAAAGAGACACAGTTGTATAAGTGGTACTTGTGTCTAAGAGTGTTCTGGGCTGCTTAGGTAACTCTGGGTGGTATTTTTTAAGGACCTTTAATAAATCAGTTATTGCAGTGTGTGTAATGTTATGATTGTTTGCCCACTGAACTAACTCCTCCTTCAAATCGGTTTCATTGTTGGAGTCACTAGATGCTGATGAAGAATGAAATGGTGGTGCCAAGTGATCATCAGAATGATCGGAACTCTGGTCCGATGCTGGTACATGTACTTCATGCTCAACGTCTGATCCTGAATCATTACATTGAACATGTTCCTGTTCCCCATGCAAGTTATGAGCAACAGGTGGTAGGTGCGCTTGCTCAGACACTGGACTGGGGTGGGCGGCACATGAATCATATTCCAAGTTATGCTGTTGATATATATCTGGTTCAATGGGTACATCTGTTTCCACATCAATATGAACTGACTCTGTCAAGCTATTGATGTGGCGATTAACTTCGGCTACAATCCGTCTGCGCTTTTGTCGATTGCTTAGACAGATATCCATGTTAGACAATCTATAAGTAAAAAATAGATTATGCAGGGATGTAAGTGCAGCCCCAAAAAAAACCCGGAAAACTATTCAAAATATCACAAGCGTTAATTTGAAACTTATGTCGAGCACCAGCAGTTACGAAGATATTAATTAGCAGTCCAATCAACGTGAATTAGGCAAGGTTTTTCAAGGACAGAAATGAGCTATGGCGATTTGAAGTTCGCACGTACGCAACGATGTTCACATGGCACAATGTTGTACAGTGCAATGCGATGTGTAACAGGAAATGGTATTTTGGTTGATCGATGAGTGAAAATTGAAGTTAGCTTGCTGCAACGGGCCAGGCATGTTTTGCCACGTTGTGTATTTGATATTCGTTCAATTTTGTGGAACTTTATTGGAATTAAAAAAAAATGGATTTCCGTATAAATACGTAAGACTAATACATCCCTGATTATGACACATCCAACAATGTTCAGTAATTTGACCTCCATATGACCATCCAAATTTTCGCCACTAAATGTTACCATATATGTACCAAGTTTCATGTAGATCCAACAATGTTTAGAAATTTGACCTCAAATGACCTCCATATGACCATCACAATTTTTGCCACTAAATGTTACTTATATATACCAAGTTTCATGTAGATCCAATAATTTTTAGAAATTTGACCTCAAATGACCTCCATATGACCATCAAAATTTTTGCCACTAAATGTTACCTATATGTACCAAGTTTCATGTAGATCCAACAATGTTTATAAATTTGACCTTAAATGACCTCCATATGACCTTCAAAATTGTTGCCACTAAATGTACCAAGTTTTGTGTACAACCAACAATATATGTTTAGCATTTTGGTATATTTTTTTTTAAGCACCAAAAATTGCCAGTTTATGTGTCAATATTATTTGCTGGGCCTACAAAATATATCTGTTTTCACCAGCCAATCACAGATTTTGTAGCATAATCAAGTGTTGCAAACATGTGTGTGTGCCCATGTTAGATATAGATCGACCATTCTGATCAGTGGCGGAGCTAGGGGTATTGGTCAGAGGGGGCGAGAATGGTCGCTTTTGGCACTAAGCGGAGCGCCACCACAGGTTGACGCAGAGCGTACACACATTTTTTGAGTAAAGATACTCCCTAGATAGCAGGAAATGACCCTTCCCGGGCCTTGCTAATTTGCAGATAAATGAAGAATAAATAGGTGTCATCGCCATTTTGTCAGAAAATTACACCAACAAAATGTGACAAATGTCAATAGGTAGATGAGAGCGCAATAAAAAAGTCAATAATCGATCGCGAATAAGTGAAAAGTAGTAAAAAGCTGAAAAGGGCGCCAGCAGTCCATTTGAGTCCGTCAGGGGGGGCATCCGCCCCGCCCCCCCCGACTGTATGGACGCTCTGCCACTGATTCTGATTCGTTACTTACCGCGATTCTCTATCACATCCGAAAGTATTGTGCTAAAATTTTATTATTGCAAAATATACGGATGCTATACACAATTTCGCGAATGATGATATTTGGTCTCGCTAAGCGTTAACAGCCATTGTTTGTTGTTATACATAATTTGTGATAAAGCATGCGTTAAGTGGTTCACAAATCGTTACAACACATATCACTACCACTTGCATTTATAAGAATAAAATTAATGTACATTCGAGGGGCGCTGCTATATATGCAGTGTGAATATTTTTGATTGCTGTCGATGTTGATTCAATGTTTCGTAATGTATCGTTCCTTTTTTCAAACGGAGTTACCACTTGCCCATTCGGGCAATTGAGAATAAGAGAGAGCTTGCTCAGTCGTGTGTTTTACTTGCCCCGGGCAATCGTTAATGTCGAGCCCTGTGTATGTTTTTTAGGCTTGTTGTTTGTTAGCGTAAGTGCGTAGGTAGGCAAGTGGTTGTGCCGCTGACAACCAGAAAATAAATAATGATTGTCCCAGCCAAAATCACTTGTCAGGGACCAGCAGACGACCGTTAATTTCGAGCCCAGCTGCATACTAGCATGTGCTCATTAGTAAGGAGAGCTGGACAGATTATGTACTGTAGCTTTATCTAATCCTTGCTTATTCCATGAAAAGTTTTTTCCCTTGCTAAAACCATCCATTATTAATATTACTATTTTATCCAAGAAGCATTTGCAATCAAATTGGCAACATTCGCTTTTGACGTTGTCTAAATTTTTGGCTCTAGGCTAGTTAAATCATATAAATTTAAATTGCATGCTCTATTTTGTCAGGAGTTTTCTGACAGTGTAAGAACAAACTTTAGTGCACATGCAATTTATATATATACGTTTGTGTCATTGTGTGCAATACAAAATTAAACATAGGCTAGGTCTCAGGTTTTTGAAATAACACTTTGGGCCTAGGCCTATTCATGCTAAAATTTTCGTAGGAATAGTCACAACGAAACATAATATAGTAGGTAGGCCTACGCCTTATAATTTAAACCTTAAAAAAACAAAACATGTTAGGCCTATACTAGGCTACAAACTACATACACTTGGCGACTAACACATAGGCTACGTAAACCGTCACCGCACACTAAATGCTAGGCCTGTTGACTTTAGCCAAAATAGTGCACTGGATGTGCATAGCCTACGTTATGTGCAACCTATGGAGTAGGGGCCTAACCTAGCCTAACGTTACGCTTACCAAGGCTCAAAGCGAATGACATTATTTATTTCTTCTAAATGCCAGCTTACGTTTCTAGCAACTAATAAATGTTGACAAAAATAGTTTTTAGACTACTATAATTACGTTTATTTGGTCACATATACCTTTTGTTTTGTCAAGACGGAGAGTGCTTTTTACGTGAACGCGAAATACGAGCGATTCTTCACTGCCTTCACGTACAACAGTACGGTAGCGCCTATATCTGCCAGTCTGTCTGCGCATTACAACGAAAAACTAAAAAGTACAATCTTGGCGCCAATCATGGCAGTTACCCATGATGCAATTTTCAAAGCATTGCCCCGATGTATACAACCCTCAGCGGTCCATCAGTGGTCCTCTGCCGGCTGGCCGCGGCCGCTATGGCCGCTAATGAGCCGCCTATGGCCACCGGCGGCCCGCGGGATTTTGCTTACTGGGTATAGATAGGCCAGAAATGTCTTTGATACAACTATAGCCAGTAATTGTCTTTGATACAACTGTAAATGTTTAAGTTAGCCTAATATTAGAGAAGGCGAGAGCTATCCGACGATTGCCATCTGATGCAAATTTCTCAACTGTTTTCTCAACTGAAATATTATCTGCGTGAACGGGTTCTTAACTAGATGTTAAAAAAACTGACAAGATCGGATTCTAGACTTTTTCGGCGGGTAGAGTGTTGAATGAAACGGCATGCGATAGATGACAGCCTAAATTAGAAGACTAGGTCACCTAATTTAGCCATATTCTTTGCTACGTTCATTTCAATAGTTATTCCTGTCTGGACTCTTAAACTCGTCCAGCAAGCTTATGGATTTGAAGTATGGGTGTTTTTAAAAAAGATAACTTGGCCAAAAAAAGTCTAGGCCCGGGCCTACAGTGCTACATACTGGCTACGCCCCTGATCACGGATATCATATTATCAGCAGATTTTGTTTCCTGTTTGAATTCTTTTACATGTTCTTTTACATAATATATCAGAAAGACAAACATAGTACTCTTTTACAATTTTTCCAGTAGGATGATTCTTGTTTATAGTCCAATGTCTGGACTTTAATACATTTGACGAACTTAACTGATGGACAATATAAACTTTCATATTTTGTAATATAGCCAGATATGCAGGAAAACAAAATCTGCTGATAATATGATATCATATGATAACGATGAAACTGGCAACAAATTGCACCAGATCGCATCTAAGGACCTTCAATTGTTCAAAAATATCTCAAAGAGGGGGGGGACACCCCTCCTCTTAGACCCCTCCCCCGTAACAATCGCAAAATGTGTTCCCTCTTTCAGGCTACGTCGTTAGGATATATATTGTCTCTATGGTATACAATTAAAACGCCAATGCTAATCTATGGAAGCTTAAAAGTGCCATCAACATAAGCAAAAACTTTGCCCCATAAGGTACAAATGTATCGAAAAAATCGGAACATAAGTGCAGTCGCGAAAGATGGGGTGTCTGACTGACACTGACCGTATCGTTGACGATTAGTGCGGTGGTGGGGGGGGGGGGGGGGTACAAGGCAGCAGTCGGAATTTTCTGGCTCCAAAACCCATCCAGTTGGAATTTCAGCCACTACACCCCCCCCCCCCCAATCATCAGGCCTTAGCTACGTCCCTGCCTACTGCGCTAAACATGGCCTCCAACATATCCGAATCCGAGGTTGAAGTCGAAGAAGAACCAGCTGGTGGCTACATTGAATTGGAATGCGTAGATTCACCCTTCAGCGATTCTTCATCATCTTCGGAGCATGAATCAGAAAACGAAAATGATGACATTGAACTTGACGGAGTTGGAGACGATGCAGACGAAGCTCATGTGCCTCAAAAGGGAGCAAATCCATATTTATTTGAGCCACTTCTTCCAGAAGGAGCTCCTCCCAGAGACGAACCAGCTGCAGTTAATCCGGCAATCCAGGAACGTCTCCAAGTTCTTGATTGGTTCGTTTCAATTTTATACTTCCGGGTCGTATATAACAATTTTAGAATGGCTTTAATGAATTCAGTGGCTTATCATTTTTGCTGCACTACTCTGAATTGCCTTTCAAAATGGTATTCAAGACCGTATGCAAACAATACGTTTGAACATAGTTACTATAGGTGCTATCCTAACTGCAATCCTTTTTCAACTCAACGATTGGTAAGTACATGTAAAACACAACTTTAATAGGCCTACTGTATGTATTTCAGAACATTCCTCGTTATCGAAGTTCACCTGAAAGTACTGCTAAATTATATGACCATAAGCCTAAACTTGGTTTCGAAAAGGGATTCGCGGAGTTTCCTGGATATAAGTTTACAAATGTTGATGTTTATTGACGATTGCTTTCATTGTAAAAATGGTTCAGATCTTTGTTCTAAATTTACTCCACATCATTAAAATAGTTAACACATCAAAGGTAACATACTATGAAAGTGGCCTGTCGGGGACCCCCCCCCCCCCTCCGGGCAATTTTCAACGCAAACACAACATATTTTAGTTAATATATTAAAAACCCATCTCTTCTTTCACCCCTCCACCACCCCCACCCCCGCAGGCATTTCTTGGTTGTGCAGCTTAAGTTTCCATGTCTTGTATTAAAAGTGTTACTTTTGCATTAAATTGTTGTATAATTTGATGATAATTACTCTTCAATTAAAAGGTATGCTTCTGTAAAAGGGGTGATTAATCACATACTAACAAGTGACTGCCTAAATAAATAGTTTTTTATTTACATCATTTTTGGGGGTAGCAATGTGTGAGCACTATGGACCTCTCGTCCAACACAAGAAGTAAATCATTTATGTCTTTCTTAGGTGCCAATGCGGTAACTGTACTTTGATGCAAACAGTGACAGAAAGCATTTGCTGTCGAGAATATCAACCAATTTTGGATACCATGCAACAGACAGATACCCCTGATGCTTGTATCACACAGCACGAAGCATTTGACAGGATTGTACTTTGCCCTTTTGTGTTGAGAGTTGCCTACATTGGCTATTGCAATAGAGATAGGAGACAGATGACAAGAGATCAGCAGGGGTAAGGGATGCTCTGGCTTTTTTTTATATTAAAGATTAAAACTGAAATCAATGAAAACATGGACAAATAAATAAATATTCTGCAACAAAAACAAGTTAATTGTTGATATGAAAAGAAAAACATAAAAAGGTAATCTATTCATCTCTTTCCAAGATAGTTCAAAACAAAATGCTTAACTTAAAAACACATTCTTTGGCTATATTTTATTAGGTTCAGCCATCAGACACAGATGGATACCCCCCCCCCCTCACCCAAAAAAAGGAATATATCATTGCTACTTTGTTTGTAGCCTCAGACTCCAATCTTTGCTTCGTGTTTCAGAGGGGCGATACATCCCAACTCTCCTTTTGCATTTTCTCTAATCTCCAAAACTACTGAAACTACCTTGAAATTTTTTCCAATAAAGATTCCAGCCAAAATATTGTATACATAGTTGTCTAGGCTAATACATTGTAACATAGGTTTTTAGGAGTCTATGCCAATAAATTTGTCTGTTGTGTAGCATTTCTGAACTTAAAACTGTAATGGCGATATAAAGCCAATTTTTTTCCAGCCGCTACAGATATACTGCATATCGCCAGGTAGTCAGGTGGAATTGGGGGATCCTTGGCCATAACAACAGAAGTCCACTACCTTGATGCGTGGTTGGCGCAATTGTTCGGGCTTATCCTCCACAACAAGGACAAGAGAGAAGAGGATTCCATCTTCCACTTTTGGATTGATTTAAGTTTTGATTTCAAAATAATTGTTAGGAAAAACATATGTTCATTGCTACCAAACTTTTTCATACAGGCAAAACTTATATATTTGATCTTTTAACTTGGACTGTTGTATGTATGAGATCAAAAATAAAATTCTTTTATATCAACTAGTTTTCTAAGTTTTCATTGATTGTGCAACAGTGACTGACCCAGTTCTTTAAAGCACTACTAAGGGTTTACTTCTAATGATTTTGTCAGCATTATACCACATTCAAATACATATACCATGTGATAGAATCATAAGTTGCAACAGAACTAGCCAATATTTAAAAAAAAAAAAAACTGTAGAAAAATTGGTGACAAAATGCTATAATCTTACAATTATTTAGGATCTAATATCTTGCAAATAGAGTGATCTATAGTGTGAAAGATTCACAGAGGATTTCAACCATAACTACTAAGGGAAACAAATGACAATGGCTTATTCTCATGCCTCAAACCACCCTGGTTATTGGTTGAACAATACATTAAGTAGAAGCAAATCTAGTCTGCTGTCGTTGAAGCGCTTCCTCTATTGCTGAAAGGAGATGCTGACACTGCCAGAGGTGGAGGTGCAATGCATAATGCAGGTGTCATCTGTCTTTGGTCTTTGTTCCCTGCCAAGGCCAACTTTGTCATGAGAAGATTGTTAACATATTCTGTGTGAAGAGAGAGGTAAAGCAAGTGAGATAAAAAGTCATTTCTCTTATATGATAATATTAAAATAAATATTCAATTTAGATAGAACAGCACACTTTTGTGCCATCTCCTTTAAATTTCATCAAGATAAAAGCAAACACCAGCTGCAGAAGTAGGATTATGTATGTTACAATTTCAAAAACTACCGTGTAAAAATGCAGTAACCCCGATACATACTAGCATATAGTACCTAGTAAGCTTCATTGCTATCGATGGCACAGTTAACAACGACAACAACAAAAACAACAGTGAGATTGGTTTTAATTTACCATGGCACTCCCATTTAATATGATTTAGTTTGAGTGGAAACTTACCATGAGTCGGATTATCCAACACTTTCTGGAGTACATAATCTCCACCTTTGCTTTTTGGGAAACTTATTTTCCATCGCTTCGTTCCATTCGTCTTTGTCCTTTGGTCCCGTCCAGCATTCTCATTATAATACATGGATTCTAGATAGAATCTGCAAGAGAACATAAAACACTTAATGAAAGAAGAAAACACATCTGTGTTGCCATTCCTTGCCAGCAAAAAAATCATTTACTCATTAAGGGTCAAATATTATATTTGATGTGCAAGCAACTTTCCCTTCTTGAAATATTGTGTTTACAAGGTTATCCAACTTTGTCCTCTATTGACTTAAATTAACCTTTGACCTTTACAAAAAACAATAGGGATCATCAACTCATCAAGGGTATCGATGAAATTTGAAGTTCAGGCAACTTTTTCAACTTGAGATATCATGTTTAGTAAGTTATCAATATTTGATCTCTGTTGACATAAAATGACCTGTTCCCTTCAGGAAAAAAATGGGGAACATTTACTTAACTATGGCTACCGAAATACCAAGTTTGAAATTAGGGCTATTTCTACTTTTAAAGATATTGTGTTTACAAGGGTCACAAACACACACACAGGACTTGACTGCATTGATTCCTGTTGCCTTTTGCAAGGAATCAATAAGCAAAAAATCTAACGACTGGTTATACTGTTAATGCTGACATAATAATGCACATGGTTCCATGTCAAGTGAATATTTAAGCAATGTTATGAATTTTTCAAATACTATTAGTGTAAATGAAGCTGTATAGCAAACATCAATGAACTCATAAAAGTACATATGCTGATGCTGATGAACAAAACTACTTTCAGACTTTTTCCATACATTTGGCAGACTGATGTTTTCAAAAGCTGTTATTGGAAAATGTACATACCTACACAGCATACTTTGATAACTGTAAGCCATCATCTTTGGTGAAAAGTGGTTAATAACCATGTGAAAATTTTCAACAGAAGAAGTTTGATGAATTGGTGACATCTTCTTCACCCCTCGCATCACAGACGCAGACTGCAGAATTCTTATTAATTCTTCTGCAACCTTAGAGTCTAAAACTGGGTAAACAAAAGATGATTTAAAGTACATAACCTCTTACTGCCTTTATCGATAAGAATGAAATAATGACATAGCTGCTTCAATAATCTACCATCAGCATTTTTTGGGGTATGATTCTGACGTTCTG
Source organism: Apostichopus japonicus (assembly GCF_037975245.1). Taxonomy (NCBI): domain Eukaryota; kingdom Metazoa; phylum Echinodermata; class Holothuroidea; order Aspidochirotida; family Stichopodidae; genus Apostichopus; species Apostichopus japonicus. The sequence continues at coordinate 34,576,862 of NC_092568.1, read as the reverse complement.
AACAGTAATATAAAATGCACACTAATAGACTTTTTGTAAGCAATGTAAAACATCAGTAAACTCAACAAGAAATCTCTCCAAGCTTCTACAGCCCACTGTTTTTGTTGGGGTCAAAGATCAAAACGTTTTAAACAAAATATTTCATGCCAGATCAGTGTCATAATTTTACAAATCAATTAATTTCCCAGCATAATGCAGACATAAATTTTACATAACAAAGGCAATGCACAAAAATATTGAAAATATGTACCAAACATGTATTCAAACAGTAACAATAGCCATATGAAGGATATAGAATATAGAATGTAGCCCAACAACTAATCAATTTACAGATCAACTGAATTGAAAGTGCTTTATATTTAATTCATGAAGGCTTGTTCCACTCCTCCACACCAACTCCCTCTGACAAATTTTAAATAAATAGCATTTGATGTATTCATTCAACATGTAGAGGATCATATTGCTCACTGACATTAACAGAACTTACCATTCTGAACCCATACCTTTAATCTTCCCTCTGCATCAAGGCGAGGATGGCTACAAACAGGAAACAGTGGGTTCTCATGGACATGGATGTTCATAATGTGGTTCACTACAGAAGCCCACTTTGCGGCCATAACACCTCCATCTCCATCCGGGGAGGAACTGGCACACCAATACAGATGATTGGTTATGCTTTTGGTCCAATCGTTGATGAGTCCACAGTCCTTCTTAGCTGCAGCCGCTCTGAGTTTCTTTTTTATACCTGTAATTGTTTGTAAAAGATATATGTAATCACTATTGTACATATGCTTTACAAAACAGCTGAAAAAAATTACATTAAAAAAATACAATATAGACATAAAAAGACATTTAAAACTGTCATGATTTCAGTAAGGCTTAAGTTCAATATTAAAAATCCTCCCCCCCCCCAAAAAAAAAAATATGCAAGTTCATGAAACATATCCACAGTCAATATGCTTGACTGGATATTGATGTACCAGTGTAACAAAGGTACATTACTTATGATTTCTGTATAGGATATGAAAATGTGAACAAGTCATCAAAGAATACTTATGTGAAATGATGTACCTTTGGAAATGTGCCATACATCAAAGTAATGTTTGATGTCTTCCTTTTTGGTCAGTTCTTCTCTGATCCATGCAGTCACTTGCATATGACAATCTGTGATGATGGTTCCCATCTCCAACTCCATCGTCTGTAGCCAGGCAATCCCTCTCTTTAAAGCTTCTAGCTCCATTTGGTAGCTATTAGCAACCTCGTTTTTCTGCAAAATATAACATATTTCCTTTAATAAATAAATAAACAAACAAATAAATAAGTCAATGAAAAACATTTTACCATCATTAAAACAGACTGTATGATAGACCAGAAAGCCATGGGGGTTAGTGATTCCTTGCCTACTTAAGAGCATTGGAGAGTGTGGAGATGATACACCCTTTACTAGATTTGATCTGTAAAGGCCTATTCGTGCAAAATTTAAAGATCTGACCATGTTGCCTTTCTTATTGAGGGTTTACAATGAAATGCATATCAACCAAACCGTTCATTGAAGGTGAGCATGCTGGTTTCATATAGCAATTTCAGCTGACCCTAAATGACTTGACATCTACCACAAACAATAGGAGACAAACACTCAATAAGGGGGGTGGGGTCTGGCTGCATAAAACACTGCATGACATTTATTTAATTCTTGCGTTAGCTCACTTTTTAGGGTTTTCAGTTTTTCATCACAGGTGAACTAAAATAACCTTTGACCTCTCTAAAAGAAATGCCAGCCAAGAATTAAGCAAAGGGTATCTACCTATTAAGGATGAAGTTCATGCAAGTTGTACAAGTTTAAATATCATTGGTATGAGGCAAGGAAAAATACACACAAATTTCTGAAATTCACCTGGACTAGTTCAACATGGATGACTTTGTTGAGATTCTGCTCCAAGAAAGTATATGATCCATACTTGGCGGTATGCCCCGGGCTGTCATTCCGTGCATCCCCTCCTATGACCAGCTTCTCCTCACTCTCCTTCAAGTCTTCAACCATTTTTAACTGCATACGCTCCCATGTGTTGACAATTGCAGGTTGAAGGTAGAGGCGTTGGTGGACAATGAAGGAGGAATATGCAATTGTAGCAACATTTACTCCTTTCATAACCTGAATAACCTTCTTTGGGGATGCACCAGAAAAAAGAATGGAAGCTGACAACAAAATATTACCAGCAGGTATGTTGCCAATGAATGGTTGGCTATACCATTTTCTACTGAATCCACAAGGCTGTGGGTAGTTCTGGCAAACATGATTAATTACTATTAAGCTTCTCTGATGTGGCTGATCCTCCCTTGGGATTCCCCCTTGGCACTCTGGGCATAAGTTAAATAAACCCATCAGGGACGACTCGAACACAAGATATTTTGCTTCAATATGCGGTGGGGTGAGTTCATCAACATCGTCTCTGATGGGAAAATGAAGAAAAATGGCATATTTATCATTAACGTAAATTTATAAAGATTACTGAATTAAATAGTAAGTGATGTTTTGCCTGCCAATTTGATAAAATCACTTTCATGAATCTGAGAAACGTGAGAAATTTCACTAACAAAACATTGCTCACTTTGAGAGCAAAGTCAATTTATAGCAGATCAGATCAGGCCTGCATGAAGTTCACTTAATCCTTGGTGGCCAACTATCCTTATGATTAAGAAATATACACTCCCCTATGTGGATATCACCTCATTCACAATAACCTTTTTCAAGAAGAAACACAATTAGCACATTTTTAGCGAGGTTTTCAGACTTTGACCTCTGTTGACCTCAAATGACCTTTACCTCCATGAAAACCATTAGGGACTATCTACTAAGGGCTACCCATGTACCAAGTTTGAAGTTCAACCAGATTTCATTCCTCTATATATCGTGTTTACAAGGTTTTCAGACTTTGACCTCCAATGACCTCCATGAAAAAATTAAGGATCATCTACTTACTAAGAGCTACCCACATACCAAGTTTGAAGTGCAACCAACTTTCACCTCTTGAAATATCGTGTTTACAAGCCAAGGCGTCACACACACACGAAAAAAAAATTACATGGCCCACTGAGAGTAGCACGTGAATAGGTGAGTTTTTAAGATACTTTTAAAATTGTCTATGGTACCGTAGGAACATTCCTAATGTGACTGGGGAGAGTGTTCCAGAGTTTAGGGGCCTCAAATAGCAATATGTTGACACATAGAACATTTTTCATAGTTCAATGAAATTTTAGAAGAAAAAGATTTTTTTTTAAATTTCACATTCCCAGAATGCAATATAATAAATCTTACATGGTGGTATAGGTTCATGTCATGTGCTGCAAATGCCATCACCTTGCTCTGTAGGCTGGTAATCTGGGTCATTGGTTGGGTCATCACACATGTCCACTGCAGACTCATCAGACAGTCTTGGCGAGAGTCCCTTGTCTGGAAGGTTGGCTTCTGTGGCTTCCCAATCCGTACCACATTGGGTCCATGCCTCCTTCATTGAGATGGTGTGGCATCTCCTAGTTTGAGTGCCTGTAGATAAAATTATAAATGCACTCATTACTTTATTTTACAGATTTTTTTTATGCACACTGGACCAGCAAGCTACTTGCAAGCAAGCAAGCCATTTTGCTACTTGTTTTGATATGCAAGACATTTGAACAATGGAATCAGTCACATTTTCTTTTGTTTACTTAGAGAAAGTGAGGATTTTTCTTCTCCTGGAAATAGGAAGGGCAAGCAAAGCTTATTGTAATAGTCTGTGTTACTTCATTTAATTTACCACACAAAGCAAACATTGAAGTATAAACCACATCTCTGTGAGGTGACAACAAAAGCATGCAGAGCTTACTGTATAGCAATGTAAGTCTTTGATAATTGGAGAGTGCAATTGTTTGCTCAGTCTGACATAGTTTATCTAAGGATAGGTGATAACACAGTCTTTGATTACCCAGTCTGTTTGTTGTTCCAACAAATAAACATATCATGTTGGTTAAGGTGAAGAAAACAGCTGGTTAGAGAAAGAAATTTCAATGAAAATTATTTAACTCGCAATGTTTATTATGCTTATGACTTATACTGTACCTTTATTTGTTCCCCAGTAAGTGCTTTTAGCAGCAACACCCTTGGACCTGTGGTGCTTCCTTACAGGTTCCATCATCACTTGTGTACCCTGGTTGGTTTTTTCATCATTGACCTTCACAGTCGAGGAAAACCCAGCCTTGCTGAGAAGATCAGAAGCTTGCACTCTCTCCCCTTCCTCTAACACTTTGATCTTCTGTGCAAAACTCCTCAGCACTTCTGCAGCATTTGCCACTGTTGACAATTGAGATGGTGTCGGGTTTGACTGCTTGTCTATTATACCAGACACTTCCTGCATCCCAGAAGAAGAAGACAAATATGTCTATTAAAACAATTTATTAACAGCAATATTGCTTTTTGTGAAACTAAAATCTCAAGCATTTTTCTCTCACAGTAGTTAGTGTATGATGATGTGTTATAATCTATGCATGTAGTTTTCTGCTCCAAATTAGCAAATAATACTGCCAAAGGCCTGTTTATGCTTTTTTTCAACTACGGCACACTATGAATCTTGTTTTGAAAAAGTTTTTCAGTCAAAATTACACCCTCTTCAAAATTTCAATTTGGTATACAATTTTTTTTTTTTCAAAAACCACTTTGCTATTTTCATTTTGTTTCATATTTGGGGATTTGCATGCCTAGCCATTGAGGTATTGCATGGACCTAGTTTGGAGGTTTTTATATCAGAATATATTGTTTTTGTATGTATACTGACATCATTCATTGTAAAATGAAGGCAAACAATTTGTTATCATTCATTCTAACACAAAGTGAAGAATACTTAGAGCAAACTGAAACTGTATGATCATGCCGTCACCATTCCTTATATATCTGCAACAAACACGGTCACACTAATTGGTACAATTATAGAATACAGGGCCATTCATTAACTCTTCCCAGCATCCGGATGATACTTAGCCGATTTCACGACAACTCAAGACAACAACAAACACAGTGTCAGGATTTAACTGTAACACACAATGTCAGTGTTACAGTACTTTGTCCTTGGCACACCTTTTTTATTTTGTACTTTTAGTAGGCTAGAACTAAATGAAGAAACTGTAGTATTTATTGTGAAAGATTTAGGAAAGAAAGTAACATATTTAGGGGAGGAACCAAGGAAGGCATCTACAGTATGCTAGGCTATGTGGAAAGGGTAGTAGTTGGTAATGATAGAAATCATACAGTAGTTGCAGGTATTATGGATTAGCCTGGGTAGTTCAGTCGGTTCAGTCAATTCTTTTAAAAACCAGCTAGGAAGGCCTTACTTATTGTGACCTGAATGAACACTAACTTCCTACACTAGGCCTACGGTCATTTCATTTAGGCCTTCTACATTTATTCTTTCCACATAGCCTAGCCAATATGCCCTCATCAGCTTCCTCCCCTGAAAAAAACGAAACTTTCCTCCCTTGAAAATCGTAAGTTTACTAAAAATGATTTAGGGAAAGTAACGTTTCTAGGGGAGGAAACGTTTTCCAGTGGAGGAAGCTAACGGTTCCGAGAACTAACGGGAACTCTACCAAACTCAAAATACACTGCACCGCTGTACTATTACTACTATAGGCCAACTACTAGCTGTGGCAGTATTAGTGGTCTAAGTATAGGCCTGGGCTAGCCTAGGCTGATAATCGAGTCGTGAAAAGCGACAGTTTCTCAACATTGGCTGCTGCAAAGGAAAGTATGCCACGGTTGTACAAACGGCATAACGTTCTAGGCTACACGCAGTTCAACCTACCTTGTGGCGAGCTCTCATGATGGAAAAACGACGTCTTTTCTTCATAGGCGAACCCGTGTTTTTCTTCGCCAGCTTTGTTGGCACTGCAGTGCTCTTTAACAGCGGTCTGAATTTTCCTGACACATTTAACTTTTTCTGCATCAAATATTTAGGGTCCCAATCATCTTCTGTGAAGTGGGCAGAACAAACTTTCACATTCTTGCCATGAGAAACTCCTGGTGCGATGAAGTCTTTCCTGGTGCTCCGCACAAATCGTATCCAGAGTTTCCGATATCTCTCTCTACTTTTTCCGCTTGGAAAATTGAAAAAACTTATTGTGGAGTCCACATTCGTTCTGTTGCATCCCCCTACAACGCAATTTCTTGGCATTTTGCTGGTGGTTTAGGTTGTTTGTCGAGTCCAATATAGAGTAGGTTGCAACTAAACTTACGCACAAAGTGCACACTGCTGAAGTACACTTCACTTTGTTATCATCAAAATGACGTCACATGTCACTGTAGATCACGTGATCATCAAATCGCTTCTCGCGAAAAGCCCAATTTTTGTTTAAAAAATCAACGAGTTTAGGAATTTTTTTTAAGCCTTTCCCAACATCGGATTGACTTGAATTTTCACATGTGTAAAATGGAAACCAACTAGAATACTCTTGAATACTCTTGAATAAAATCGTATTTTTTCGTCGATGCTGAAAAATCACTATCATTCATCTTTTTGAGTTTGCATCTTTTGGTTTCTTAGCCTGGTTTATCTGTTTTTGACTTTCTTTTCACTGTACAGCGCTTCGAGATTTTTGGGAGGCGCTTTATAAGTAGTATTTATTATTATTATTTATTATTATATGAACATTTTCTGCAAAATCATCGTACAGGGAAATAGTTTTTTACGGGGGGGGGGGGGGGGGCTGCTGCACAAGACTTGCCGTTCCCACAGATTTAAGAACCTGTAAGTCTTCTGCACTGCAAAAATTTCAACGTATGGTCCAAATGTGTCAGACTACTTTTTAATAAATGATTTTCCCGAATATTTTCAAAACTTGCCATAGCGCTGCTGCGGTATTTGAGATATACTTTTGCTGAGCAGTTTGAATGTTATTTTTTGAACCGACTTACTTGCATTGTGTATTATGGTATTTCTCTTGCCGTTGCTGAAGCAATAGGCCTCGATGACCTGAGGTATCTGGTTATCCTCCTCTTGACGACGCTCTGGCCTGAGGAAGGATGGAGTTTCAGCAGCCTTGGGCTTATCTTCAGAAAGGAATCATTCAAAGAAAATGAAAAATGATACTTCATTCAGCTTGGTTTTAAGGTTATTTTTATGTATAATTTTTTTTTTAAATATTTTATATTCGTGCACTTCCCAATCGATCAACTCGAGCACAATTACTCTGACATGCTATCGATTATTACTTCATTCCCTCTGAAGCACGGGATTTGCAGATTAATTTTCTACATGGGCCGGAGAGAAACATTGGGGGATGCAAAGGGCCTGACACAACCAAGGTGTCACTGTCCCTAGATTGAGTAGTGTGTAATGTGGGTCTTTAACGTCAGCTTGCAATACCCAGTTAACACAAAATGCGGGCCCATTTTTTCTTTCTCTTTTCAATCTTTTGCTAAACCAGATTGAAATAAGATATCGCACTACATATACTAATGTTGAATAACAATATGTAACACCCCTCCGATCTTACATTGTACAGTAATGCCCATAACAAGATGGAATATACATTGAATCGTACAATACAGAGCAAAACCAATCATATGCCAAAGACAACCATGCAATCCTGCCAGTAACTTAAATATTCATAATATATGACAGGCACGTAAGTGAGCTTTGTTCTGGTTATTTTGGATGGAATAACCTTCAAACACCCCCAAAAAATTGTCTGTAATCTGCAGGGCTAGACAAATGCTCCACCTCCCCTCCCCTCTCCTCCCACCCTTCCGACAGAGTGCCCAGGCCCGCTGTTGCTAAGGGGCTTCCAGCATGAGCTGAGGAGAGGCAAATATCTACAAAACCTGGCTATGTACCTGCATATGATATGACATGATGTGATATGATATGAAACCATAGGTAGCATATCCTACCATGCATATTAAACATAATGTGATATTGCAACTATCATACGCTGAGCTACATTCGGCAACAGCCATGACATGGCATATACTACGACTGTCCAGCACAAAAATCCAAACCTGCAATATATTGCCTAGCCATCAAAACTTCTACAAAGCCCCCGAACTCCTCCCACACCTTCTACATAGCCCCAACTCCTCCCCCACACCTTCTACAAAGCCCCCAACTCCTCCCCCACACCTTCTAAAAAGCCCCAAACTCCTCCCCCACACCTTCTACATAGCCCCCCAACTCCTCCCCCACACCTTCTACATAGCCCCCCCACTCCTCCCCACACCTTCTACATAACCCCCAGCCCCTTCCCCCACCCCATTGACTCTCCCTCCCCGTTAACTACATCACCAGATAAATCAGGGCTCACCTTTTCTCTTCGTGGATTGAAATGGTTTCTCTTTGCTGGGAGGATTTCTCTGGTCTCCCCCTTTCATGGACCACACAACGGTGGGGTGGATGGGGGCCGAGGGCCTGAAACGGCGACGCTAGTCAGAGTGGCAGGACTGGATGGAGGCGTCAGGGACTGAGACTTGGAACTGTTGATGATTTCGCTGTCCGGGGAGACGGCAAAGTAGCGTACTCTTGCCCATGTCCGAGGGAACCAATCGGGGAAAGAGAGTACTTGGACTTAATTCCCTCTTTGTTGCCTGTTCCGGAGAAACAAAAGGACTTCAAATAAATATAAAGCTTTGCTTGGTGTATAATGAATTCACTTTAAATGGTGTCATTTGCCTCCATTGTTTGAGGAAGTTAGGCAAAACTTCTGTATTAGAAACGAATGTTTTTTTTTTTAAAGAAGCTGGTTGCATTTCAAAGCATCACCTCTTTCTTTTCCATTAGTGTTTTACACTATAAAAGCATAAACTGCATTGCTTATCTGTTACCTATATACCTTCCTAGCTTATCATAATCACAACTGAAACTGTCATAGTCATTAACTGTTAAGGACCATTGCTAACTAGTTGTTAAAATAAAAATACGTGAGAGCATCAGTACAACCCACTATTTACGGGCAACGATCCTGGCCTAATCAGTTGATACTTGGCTCTGGGAGATGGCACGAAAAGAGAGGGCAGTAGACCAGTATTGACCACATATCAGAGGGAGTGGATCAGTTCTAAATCAGATCACCAAATCCCTCTAGTACACAGCTGGGCCAAGTGCGGTCCGTGGATCGCATACGGTCAGTGCAGGAATTACTTGCAGCTCTCGAGGAGGTCTGCAACCCCCTCTCCCCACCCCCACCCCCAATAAATCCAGCCCACGCAACCTTATAGTATCTGCATCAGCAATGTTTTTATCCAACTATAAATCAACTGATAGGCTACATAATTTCACCGAATGACCCGGACAGGAGAGAATATGTAAACTTGCAAATTTGTATAAAGGACTATCTAGTGAGATAAGGTGCAATGCATATTTACAATTCTTCTGCTCTTGTAGTTCCTACAGCATCTCTCTCTATCTACACATCTGGGTCCTAGCAGAGCCGTTTCTCTATCTACTGTGCTGTGTCCTAGCAAAGCCGTATTTCTAAATATGGCTCTGGGTCCTAATGCGCGTGATCTATACTGCTTACAGATCTCCAAGACTTTTTAAAGGGCTGTAAGATATCTCAATCTATTTGCTAGTTGTGAAAATATGTTCGATACTTTCAAAAATAAACCGTTATACCACTAGAAAATTGTAAATACAACTAGGAATTTCAGGTATACGTCCAGTATATTCCATGTCTGGTTTTACTGACGCTCAAAACTTACTCGTGTTATTTAAATACGTCAATGAAACTCTCTGATTGGTTGATCACTATAGACATGTGTTATGTTGTCCAACAAACGCTGTGCGACATTTAGTTGGTACAATATAGTATCTACGTGTGGTAAAACCATATGTTAGCTCGAATATGTCACACTAGCTATGTGTAAAGGGAATATTCTTGTATAGTTTTCCTAGACATTTCCGTCAGCCTGATTTCTCAAAGGAATTCTCAGTGATTTCAGAGACAGCAACATGTCAAGTTTCACGGAACTAGATAGAACCGATATGACAACGCCCCTCGTTGATTTAGGGTGTGTCTTATGATTTCTATTAGGGATAAACTTAGTACGCAGCATTTACTGTGCGGCAAAATATAATCAAACTAATGAATATTAATAAGCTTACCAAATGCACACTGTAATACTAATGTTTAGTGGTAATTGTGCAAAAGTAGAAATGCATGTATACATGCATTTCTCTTTTCTCTAGCGATTGTGTACTCATTGTATGTTTGCATTTGAAGGCGAGTTTCGTTTAGGAATTGACAGGAAGTTTAAATCAAGCAGGACCTTTGCTACGAACAGATCGAGATTAGCCTTATCGCAGAGTAGACGTGTATAGGCAGACCAAGATACAGAGGTGAATTCGTATTCCAGCACAAAACCATCGCTTGGGTAAGTAGTTACATTGAAGTTACCTTTTACCACAATCTTTACCAATTCCCTGTGGTAATAGTAGCGCAGACAGGGAAAACTTTGTTTTAACGTTCAAAGAGGGGACATAGAATGGTATATAAGTACGAAAAACTGAAGTTTGTTAGTGAATGTCTCACATAGAACATTTGTACGGAATGATAACAAACATTTTTATTGCAAATACTTTTAAATACGATAATGCAACGCAAAAAGTTTTCCGAGATAAGTCATCTTGATAATAAAAAAATATATAACAGAAATTCATTCATTCAAGTGGTTTTGATGTTGGCCAATATGCTGCAGGTAGATGTAAAAATTATGGACAGAGAATCCAAACGAAATTCTCGTTTCGTTTCAACCACCGGTATTCAATTCGATTCAAGAGATGTTTATAAATATAGAGAAAGAAGGAACTCAAAAAGAGGCTCATATTAGCTTGCTAGCATGAATCTTACCTTCCAAAGAATCACAGGAGTAAACAGAAAGATGGTGAAAAATGAGAAACAATAACACTAATAAAAGAGAGAAAAATAGGACGGCGTCCTGAAACTAAAATAATAAATAAAGTCAAAATGATCACTTGCTGCAGGAGTTAGCTCATTAGTTTATCCAATTACATGGCAGGGGGTCTGAGCATGTTGAAATACAACTGAAACATTATTAACAACAATAATTATTATAGTTAAAGTACAAGTGAAAAGGGAAGGCATCATGTCATTGTTAGACGGTTATTAATAAACAACATTGCTTAAGGTTAATACTAAAGCTTTAAAGCAATATAGAGTTCGGTTTGTAATTTTTCCAAACATTACTAAAATTAAGATTTCACTTAGTCACAATAAGACACTCGTCTGTGATTGTTCCACTTGTCATCACTTCTTAATTAAGGAAAACTACCACAGTTAATATTTTTCAGAACTTTTCAAACGTTTGGACTTTTACTTCACTTTTTCAAAAAGAAAGTTGGGTGGGTAGTCGTGCTAATGAGCGATTTGGTGTTAATAACCAACATCAAAAACTTGATCAAAATCAACTCAAAAAAGTGCCCTAGTGTACTAAATGTTACCAGGAAGATAATTTTAGGGTTTGGGCCCGACTACGAATGCTTGCTCGAGATAAACCGATTTTTATCAAAATGAAAGGAATGAATCAAATTTGAATCCTATTATTGAACAGCAAAGTGCTACGCAAAATAACTAAACCATGGTAATGCAATAAGTGTTTTATAAAGAAAGAGCAGAAAGTTGCAAGGAAGAACAGCCTGTCACGCAAACGTGTATAAATGGGATGCATCCATTCTCAAGTAAGGTAGAATTACCATTAAGAACTTAGCAACATGAAGAAATCGGTAAACCACGTGAAGTTGTAAACTTATATTGGCGATAATTCATACTAATATAATAGTAAAGCTAACACCCGATCAAAAGTTTTATAAACCTTCTCTTCACATTTTGCTCAACTTTTGGCCTTAAACATTTTAGAAAGCTTTATGGATTCAGTTCAGGAATGGTGTTACGTATTACATTTTTAGATCGTAAGTTTGACTATAAAGACAGCTTATATTTCCAATAGCACTCTCGTTTTTCGAGCACGGCTTTTAAATGATGTTAATATGATAGCATGAACAAATAGCAGGACAAGAGTTATACGGAATAATTGCGCTGACCTCGCATGTCCATTTCAACTTTTCATGTTTACTGCATATATGCAATATCTATGTCGTCATCTCCCATCGACATTCTAGAAAGGAATAATTTCTCTATAGTATTATATAGAAAATAAATGAACGAAAATGTAACATGATGATTATGACATACTCGTATGTCATTTCTCTTTCATTTCAAATGGGCGTCTTAAATTGATGTTGTCATTCATTGTGAAAGTAGCCATCTTATGTAAACCCAATGAGTTCTGACCTTCGATGGTGAAATCAAACAGTAAATTCAAATTAAGCAAGCTGCTCAAAACATCCAATCATCAGTGTGAGTTCCCCCTAAGTAAGCCTTACGAGGCGGTGGGGGAGGGGGGTCGCATGGGCAGACTGTGCCTACAAAATTTCAGGGGACTAAAATTCGGGCCAAAGTTGTTGAAAGATTTGGGCATCCTCGTGACAAAATGTTAAATTCAATTTAAAATTTAAAAAAATATATTCAGAAGGTTTCAAATCACGGTCGCTTCCCAGAATTATCTTCGATTCTTGCCCGAAATAAGTTCCAGATTCTCACCCGAATCATTCCCGGTTCTTGCCTAAATCGTTTCCGATTCAAGCCAGAATCGTTTCTGACTCTTGCCTGAATATTTCGACACATTATGATAACGTCGCGAGAAAGGTTGCCAACATTCTCTATATATCCCATGATTCCGGCAGCCTCAGGAAACTTACTTTTTGACTGCAATATTTTCTTCAAACAGCATTGTTTTAAGGCCTCCTTGTCATGACTGCCCATCTTATAAAATACTGATAGCTGCCGTCTCCATCTCCCCTACCATTTATGACAGCAGTCATACAGAGGTGGGCCTATTAGTAATTATAATATTTTGTGGAAAATTTATTTCCGAATGAGGAACACCCTTCCAAGTAGTGGCGCACTAAGCGAGGTACATGCATGTAATGTATATCATTTTATATAATTAAACATTCGAAATTGAAATGTTAATAACGCTTTGTATCAGTAGCATCGCATTCTATAGACAATGAAAACTAAACTTTCTTTTTTAAAGAATGAATTGAGTCCACATTTCATGATTTCAATATTCTCATATTAGGCTAACTTAAAAATGGTATACTGCAGTTAGGGAGAAAGAACACCTTTTACAATTTTTGTCTGACTTCAATTCCCTTAAAGTTTCAGTACTATTATACAAATAATAAATGGTTATGAGTGCAATAGTGCAAATATTTCATGAGTTGAAAGATGGAATGTTCCATTCAACTTGGCTGCGCCTCGTTGAATGGAACAAATTACATCTTTCAACGAATGAAATATTTGCACTATTGCACGAATGGAAACCATTCATTATTTGTTTTATACAGCACCTTCAAATTTGGATATAATTGGATGTAAAATGCACTCATGCAACAGATTGTTTTGAACAGACAGGCTTCTCTGCTCTCAAAGTGCTATCAAAAAAAGTATAACGCATGGTTCTATCATCATAGCGTGCAATAGAGCGGATTTTGCATGCAATCGACGAGCAATTGACTAATCAAATGGCCGAATATAATTAGGTGTTGTATAAAGCTTTTAGGTAATGATTATGGACGTTTTGTAATTTTTGGGAATATGGATAGTACCCTGCAGGAGCATAAATCCGTTTTTTTTTAAGAGAGGGGTCTAGATCAATTTCGATACTAGCTTGAAAAAATGTATTAAGGAAAGTGTCAATTTGTCTCTTATTTACACTTGTACACCTTCATTAGGAGTACATCGGGTAGGTTAAAGTCGTTGCAGCATATTACAAATCGGAAAGAGGAATTATTCTAAAAACTTCTCTGGAGATTGGAGTGCCTCTCGGGGCCCTAATGAGGATTCAGAGGGCAAACTCCAGGAAGTATTTAACAAAAATTCTTGGTCATGCATAAAGAGGTTAAGCAAAAACATTATATGTGCGACTGAGGAGCTCAATTTTTTTTGGGTATGTATATCTGAATTTGGAGAAATTCCGTGTTCTCTTGTTGCGACTTTAAAGGAAATCAACAGCCTGAAATAGAAATTAGAGATAGCGGAGCAACCGGAAGCTTTAGAATTTTGCTTACCTGATATTACCCAAACTTGGGAAATTCAGAGGGAGGGAGGGATTTTAGTACTCTTATGTCCAAATTGGCTCCTATTCTGAGACCAACTTGCCACCGATTTGAGAATGGACATGCATTTCCTAACCTTTATCTGAGGAACTGTTCATACTGTTAGTACGAGTGCTTTGAAGCTTGGCATAAACGTGCGCTTTACAAGCATTGTCCCAACTGTGACATGAATATTATGATATATTGTTTGTGACAACAATAGCTTTGCCATACATTTAAAACATCTGTCCACTATACTTGCATACTTGGACCTTGGTGTGCGACTCCACGCGTTCAGGTCACAGGTTAAACGATATATTTCCATACTGTATGAAGGACATAACAACAACAATAACAACAATAAAAAGAAACAATCACCAGGAATTGGCATGTTTTCTTTGTAATCGGTAAATTGAAAACATTATATGACATGACAGTTACTCTTATACAGTCGGTTGGTTACTCTATATAGTGCCGTGGTTCTGTATAGGGGCAGTCGTGTTATATAGACTTAGCATGTTAGTATAACACCACAACATGACAAATTCGTTAACTCGACAAGAAACATATTTTTGGCGTGTTGTCAAGTCCCGCGCATCTCAGGATCTCAACAAAGAATTTATCGCTTAACATAACTTGTCAACTTGACGAATATCGCATCTTGAACGTGTTATCAAGTTACATCGACATGCTTCGTCTATACCTCGCATGTCCCTTTAGGACCACTCTAGGATATTTAGGCAGGCTACGTTTTATAGCAAGGGCGTAGGAACCGGGGGGCTGGGGGGCGCCAGCCCCCCAGTGAAAAAAGTGGAGGGGCGGAAGTATCATTCCGCCCCCCCGCTTCGCAAGTCAGAAAACCCCTTTTTCATTTCCAAATGAGAAAAAAAATCTCATTTGGAGCACCAAATTGCATCTAAGGCCAGGTGAAAATACAAAATTAAGTTTACAAAATGGAGTGGGTGTTGAAGTGTGCTATATTGCACCAACTTGCATCTGAGGCCACCTGGAAATGCAAAAAATTCCAAAGAGGAGGGGGACACCCCCTCCCCTTAGACCCCTCCCCCAGGCCGGCTATCAGTCTTCAGCCCCCCACTCAAAAGTACCTTCCTACGCCACTGTTTTATAGTCTCTCTCAATGCAACTATACAGTCTGTTATATATCTCTTTCTTTAGATAAAACCTCCCACTGGTTGACGTATTATTGGTTCCAGTAATCTGCATGTCCACCGACGTTTGCATCATGCATGTTATTCATGTTATAATATTATGCGGGTAAGTATGAGGTAAATCAATCTGCAATACGCAGTGTTCAAACGTATGTAAGAGCTTTATTGACGACTACCGCAATAAAGCCACAGCGCAAGGCATTCCTATACCATATATATATATATATATATATATATATATATATATATATATATATATATATATATATATATATATATATATATATATATATATATATATATATATATGTATATATATATATACATACATACATATATATATATATATACATACATATATATATATACATACATATATATATATATTTATATCCAGAAGAGGCAATAATGGGCTTAGCACCATACCACATGTAACCACACCATGAATACCCACGCTGCTAGTTACCTCTGATGTGGTGCAACTTTCTGATTATTTAGCGTCATGTGAATGTATATTAGCCCAAAAAATCAGTTGCCATATCTCTTAATGATCATCCCATGTGCATTAAAGCTATGTTTCAAAATTGACCACTTTAGTCACTTTTTTATTCTTCAAATTGTTCAAATTATCTCTCTGTAACGAACTTCCCATAAGTTATAGTCTTTTACCGTCACGATACCGTACCAAACCTCACAGTCCTATCGGTACTTGGGAATTGTAGTGATAGTCGCACTGGCAAAGAATGCATCATGTCGAATCTTTGGGCATGTGCTTTGGCAAAAATACATCTTCCGGTGCATGCGTCCGAAAAAAAGGTTAAGTTTTGACTTTTTTTGTAAACACAGACGAGACATGCAATATTTTTGTTTGAATTTTCATTAGCTCGATCATTGCGTATTGTTGCAAAATGTTGACAGAAAAGTACATCGTCATTATTGCGTGACTATTTATAACACGCCAGTGTGCTACACAACCCCCGCTCCCTCCCAATAGTTTAACCAGGGGATCCCTAACTGGTGCATCAATCCCCAGGGGGTGCGTGAATCCATCCCAGGGGGTACGTGAGACGTTTCTGAAAGTCAAAACTAGAATACTTTTTATTGAACTCAAATCTGATATATCATGTCATTTAGTAATGTACACAAGTCGTACCTATCGACAAACTCCACAATATTAGACTATGAACTTGATCTTTTAGGAAGCACTGTTATGCGTATTATAGTATAATAATGACTCAGATCGTGTCTCGAAAAGTTGGGGGTTCTTGGAAAACTCTGACATCCACAGGGGGTTCGTGGGGGATAAAGTTAGGGAAACCCTGGTTTAAACCATCACAATTTAATACGTAATCAGACTTTGAGGTCACGCTCCACGAATGCAACACTCCGAGAAGAAGGTCCGTAAGAAGGTCATTTCTCTTTAATTGTTGTGCCGTAACTCATAATTTGTTTCTTCATTATTAGTATAGATCCTGCTAGGATCGAAACTTTAGTCCTCTAAAGTGTATCGTTCTATATGTTTAAGGCGAACTTTGTAGTGGCTTGTTCTATCTTTAACACTTCCATTAGTAACCTGAAGCTGTCAAAAAGAGTGTTATTCACGATCTTTATATTCTAATTTTCAATATCATAATTCTTCTATTCTACTCAGAGCCGTAATATCGGCAATGGGATATTCTACAACTCATGTGGCTAATGGTTACTTCGAACCCATATACGTGAAGGTAGATGTGAAGGAACTAACATCTCAGGAGATGTCCATCGGTGTCGGGGTCGGATACGTGTCTGCTAGTGCCACGATTAAGTCGACGTACGGGAACTTTATAACAGCAGGGTTTGCCAAAGTCTTACCATTGGACTTTGTTGGAATTTCCCCTGATGGCAGTGATGTTTATGTCTCCATCTGGTGTCTCTCTCAGGGGTACATATGGCAAAATATCCAACAAAAGGGGGATATCAGTTTCATTGTCAATATCAATGGTGGTGTAATGAGAGCTAAGTACGGTAGCATCTGGAATGATGAAAATGGGAATGACATTAAGCCTTCACAGACAGAAGTAGATCAAGCAGCAATTGCACAAGAAGCAAAGACAAGTTCTTCAGGAACCTCAAATCGGTTTGTGAAAACCTACTTCTGGGCTGTACAAATGTGTCTTACTCTCATCTTATTAGCTCATTTTTGTTAATAGTTCAAACCTTTAAAAAAAAAGATCGTCTGCATTTCACTAGATTGGTTGTAATGTAGAAATTCAAGTTTAAAACTCTTATACAAAAATAGATTACAATTGTAACTTTCTTAGGTGTAAAATTAAGGTCACATAATATTAGAGGTTTTACTTACACAAGTGTAAGTTAATACAATTCATACCGTCTGTATAGTGGTGTATTGATTTCAAGTTCCAATGTCCTTTCACTGAAAATAGTTCTCTGTATTACTGACCATTTTGTATACATTAGACATCGTGATAATGCAATGGAGTCCTGTATAACCATTGAGCCAAGCTCAGATAGCCAATACGAACATGTACTTCATCTTCCAGTAAATTAAATGTTACGAGCAATCATGATCAGCCGTGTTACAATAATAAACACTAATAATTGACCATATATATATGCTCTAGATATATCTAGATACATGATTATTGACGTTAACGGTTGTAGACAGTAACAATTAAGAAACAAACTAGATCGCTGCACCAACCTTTTACCAAGATCATGTACACTATCTCTTCCCTTGTGATGAGACTCGGTATACTTCTCGAACAGTGGCGTAGGAAGGTACTTTTGAGTGGGGACTGAAGGCCGGCCTGGGGGAGGGGTCTAAGGGGAGGGGGTGCCCCTCCTTTGGAATTTTTTGCATTTCCAGGTGGCCTCAGATGCAATGTGGTGCAATATAGCACACTTCAACAACCACTCCATTTTGTAAATAATTTTGCATTTTCACGTGGCCTTAGATGCAATTTGGTGCTCCAAATGAGATTTTTTTCTCATTTGGAAATGAAAAAGGGGTTTTCTGACTTGCGGATCGCGGGGGCGGAATGATACTTCCCCCCCCCCATATTTTTCACTGGGGGGCTGGCGCCCCAGCCCTCCGGTTCCTACGCCCTTGTTCACGAAGTCTATATACGTTTATGTTTCACCCGTCATGATCACATGGTTACAACCTTGATGTAAGGTGTGAGAGGGAATCAAGTTGTTTTGGGTTTTTTTGTAGCCCATGCTTTATCAAGCGTGACATTCTTAAAGTGTTACAATTTTTTTTTTCTTCTCCTTCATACTGTGTCAGATGATGTAGTAAAAAACTGAGAAAAAATTGCTGAAAAATTTTTTTTTTCTTTCTGTGTTGCGTGTCATTTTATTGAAAGACTTATCCGACAATGGAATGCCAACTTATCTGTATCGCTTGTTGTAAGTTTAATTGCTTACGAGATGAAATTAATTACTTATCCGTCGATCACTGTAAGGCACAATTAAAGAGATTTGTGATCCATCTCTATATTTGCAATGTTGATGTAGTTAAACACTAACAGAAATATACAATAATTGACATATTGAAAACGTTAAACAAAACACGAATCAGTTACTATTCCCTGCTTAACGATTATCAATAAATATACAAATAAACAATAGGAACTTAATGTATTAAACCTTTAATAGCAAAGAACGTGCAACATCGTTTCAATTTTGTTAAAAACTAAATTTTTCTGCTTCTAGTAAAACAAATGGATTTATAAAAAAAAAATAGTACATAGTCGGATACTTGATTGAAATTAAAAAGGTAATTGTTTGGTGGAATCAGAAAGACCATTTGGATCCTTAATATCTTGAACATGTTCATATTTGATATATTCCAAAGTAACATGGAATGTTTCATTAAGACAAAGACGAGTTGCCTGTAGGTAGCATACGCCCATTAAAAGCCCCATTGACTTACACACTAAATCACAAAAGTAATGTGGTCTGGAAGTTTTCGTCACTTGTAAACAAACCTCTTCACTCAGTGTTAAACAAATTTCCTACGCTGCTCCTGGGAGGCCTAAAGGGATCTAAAATTGCCTCAATTGACCCAATTTTCTCACCACATATAATCCCATTCATGCTCTTCAACATGCAAGCCACAAAAAAACTAGATTATGATTGAAAACAGGTCACAAAAGATGTTCTCCCGCTGCTTTTTGGCACTTTTCCTGAAGGAGAACAATCGAGCGGATTGATATAGACTCTAATAGGAGTATGCCACCTGTAACAAAAACTTCTGAAAGGCTGTCCAATTTATAGAATAGGCTGTCCATGCCACTGATCTCTACACTAACTGGATAGGCTGCGCGGCTCCGTGTGTGAAGCAGCCGGAAGTGACTCAGCGGCCATGTTGGGATATTCAAAACATCACCGCGCACATACAGTTCATACGTTGCTATGTCGGTCGGTGGCCGAGAAGGTGATGCGAAGAGAGGCCAAGGAAGGGAAGTGAATGTCGCAAAAACAATTCTTATTGATCAAGGAAGTGAAGTTGAACATTTGAACCCCTGTGAAATATGTGTTTTGCCAGACTAAAATGGTAAATATGCCTATTTTCCGTGCAGGAAAAGATATGGAATGGGTCGTCTGTACAGCGACAGACGCTGCAAGTGCAATGCAATACAAAGTCTATGGGATATGTCGGCCTAGGAACTTGAGGGGCATCCCTTCCTCCATGGATAGGGCCTTTTAATTTCAAGAAAAATGTTAAGCATTTCTTCTAAATTCACTTCAAATTGGGGGAAAGAATTTCATAACTGGACGAGGCTACACCATCCATGCACAAACTACATGTACCGGTATCTAGTATTGGGAAGGGCAAATATTAAAATTGTAGGTGGCTCGCAGGGTTACAAAAATTGAGTTTATTTCCATCTAGAAACTAGAAGTTAGTGTAGAGATCAGTTGTCCATGCTTTGTTGCATCTCTCATGCAATACGTGATGAGGAGAAGTCTGCTTAAACAGGTATGGTGCCAGCATGAATTCAGTTTATGACTACCGCCACCATAAAAAGCACCTCACGTAGGTGAGTATTAATTTGTTTAATTAAGGGATAGTCCAGGTAACATTTCTGATTGATGACAGAGGAACATAATCCAAGCATCCTCGTGAAGTTTCTTTTGCCTACGTACCTTTTTCGAGATAACAACATTTAAAGTTGACACGTTTTGTACCGAAATGAACTTGAAGCAAACAGGTGTGATGTCATAGAATGATACTAATTATATTTCAAATTTGTTTTATGTTTTTCTATAAAATTTACATGCAATCTTCGACTTCATAACTAAGGATATATCTCAGTATAACCACACTGCAGTCATTTGTAGATTGTTAATTTTATATCCCTGAGGTAACGTTCGACCCCTATCCAATTATAGGTCAAAACAAGACTAGTTAAAAATAAAGAAAACCAAATCATTTTACTGCCAGTGTGTAACTATAACAATGTACCTAACATTGTTTGCTTTATTCAGGACACTTATGCTACAATTATCAATAATTCGATTACGCTATGATGGAATTCGCTCGCAATTTTCACCAGGATGCTTGAAGCTATATAAAAAAAATCTTGAAACTTTTAATGTCAATCTGATATTATAGGAGGCGATTAGTTTAACTGATCGACTCGAGGAAGAAACCCAGAACAAGCCTGTCTTGGATCTTTATATAACACGTGAACTCTCAGTCACGTGATGCCATTATATATAATTGGAAATGATGCATGATGGGAAAGCTGTAATGCAACATCTGATTTAGTTGTAATTTAGTTGTAATTAATCATCAATTATAAAGCACGATAGGAAAGGGACTCTTAAGAGTCCATTCAGTGAATCTCCACTTATTGAGCTTACAACATGATGTAAAATTAATATGTTCCTTCCCCGTGTCGGCTGTGAGTCCATCAGGTAGCTCATTTGAATACTGCTAAGAAATCGCGGGAAAGTTGCAATGGTTCCCACAGTCACCGAGCTTTCATCCGTTACAGTATGTTAACGTTATGTGTAAGGAGTGCCGTATTTTCCATTTTTCTTCTTTTTTGGAGGGGGGGGGGGGGAGGGCTGTGTTCTGTTTTGTTCCGTGGGTGGATCAGGTGGAAGCAGGACACTTCGCCCAACAACCATTTCGCCCAACTGCCATTTCGCCCAACCTTACCATTTCGCCCAACCAGCCTGGTCATTTCGCCCAACCAGCCTGGTCATTTCGCCCAACCAGCCTGGTCATTTCGCCCAACCAGCCTGGTCATTTCGCCCAACCTTGATTAAATATGATACTTGAAAAGTAAACGTTCGGGAATTGTTAAAGTTACAGGATACGAACCGAATATTAAGGAAACTTGAGGACCGATCAGTGTGTTGGGGGTTAGGTTTGATAGTAAACGTTCGAATATTAAGGAATATTAAGGAAACTTGAAGTCCTTTTCTTTGTATAACTTTAGTAAGGAAACGTTACAGAATACGAACCGAATATTAAGGAATCTTGAGGATGGATCAGTGTTTTAGGGGTTAGGTTTGATAGGTTTGATAGTAAACGGTCGGGAATTGTTAACGTTACGGGATACGAACCGAGTATTAAGGAAACTTGAAGTCGTGTAAATTGATTAGGCCTACATATGTGATTACATATGTGGTTACATTGATAAATATTACGGACGGGTTTTATATATATATATTGTTTTTCACTTAACGTTCCGGAATTGTTAGTCAGTAGAATGGACCAGTATTTTAGGGGTTAGGTTTGATAGGTTTTTATGAAGACCGATTCCCCTGTGTTTGTATAACATTAGATTAACACTATGTAAAACTAGATAATATAACTACCAATAATATAACCCAAAATAAATCAAATTGAACTAGTGAAATAGAAACGGTTATATTATTCCACACCGATTCCCCTTTGTATAATAATATAACTTCCATTGTATGCGTAAACGCCTAAAGTAGTGTAATCCTCCCATTATACCCGAAATAACTGCTCAGACTCCGATCGATATCGAGCGGACCTCACTTTATTTACCTATTACGAAGTAACCTTACCCAAAATAAATCAAATTGAACTGGTGGAATAGAAAAAGTAATATTATTCTGACTGAATATTAGTAAAAATAAGGTTGGGCGAAATGACCAACACGGTTGGGCGAAATGACCAACACGGTTGGGCGAACTGACCATGCTGGTTGGGCGAAATGACCAACGCGGTTGGGCGAAATGACCAGGCTGGTTGGGCGAAATGGCAGTTGGGCGAAATGGTTGTTGGGCGAAGTGACTCGCAAGCGATCAGGTAAGAAACACTATAGTGTTCTAGCCTGGCTGACGCTCCAGCCATCATACGCAAATGACCATCACAATAAGACCACTCTCCTCTTGCTGACGACAGCAGATGGGAAGGAACATCAAGTGTGATGACGGAGTATTAAGTGTATAGAGCACGTTTAATATAGATCGATAGGAGACAATAAAAAGCCGCACAAGGAAATTTGCCTTAATTGCTGAAGCAAACGGTCACTTTCAACATGAGGGGAGCGTCACTTGAACGGATCGTTACGCAATAAGCTGTTCGAATGAATCCATGTTTCCATGGGGATAAGGCATGGTGACTCTCCTTCTAACATTGGGGAAGCAAACTACTCTGAGTTTACCAATGAAACACTCTTTGCTGCACAGCTTAATTTTACGTGGTAAACTCTTTCTTCGAAACAATAAGTTCCTCTTATTTCATATTTTATAAGTTCAGTACTCAACTGGTTAATATACATATTGATATACATATACAATGTCAACCTTCTTAATTTGACCTGTTTGTGGAATAATACCAGCACGAAACTCTGGTTAACAAGGAATCAGTCCAGATTCCTTATATATAATAAAATAGGCTAGACTATATTGGTAAGTCTGCTATGAAAGTGTGGTAGGTCGTTCTAGTTTACGTAGCGATGTTTATTTTTCAACACTTCTGACCTTAATGAAAACAAAGTACAGTAGTGAATCCAGAGAGGAGCACACGAGGTGGAGCGGGGAGGGCGCTGCTGGGGGAGAAGTAAGATTCATCTTTAAAACAATTTCAACCATTCTCACACAGGCAGGCTACCCCTTTGATATGCCATTGATCTAGCAATAGAGGCTGTTTATTTCGTGTTTGATAGCGAGAGAAAGAGTGTGTGTCATCAAAGCACGCGTGATGAGAATTGTCGTAATAGATTGCACTCCATATACTGACTGTCTATATTGGATTAAGGCACGGGATGATAATTGTTGAAGTAAATTTCGCTTCATACACTGGATATATTGGATCAATGGGCGGGATGAGAATCGTTGAGATAGATGGCGCTCCATATACACTGAGATTTGACATAACGAGGGACGGTTTGTCAGAGTAACGATAAGAATTTCGTTTGGTGAAGACTGAAGAGTTTGTATAGCCTGAATGAAATTTAAAAATAATTGTCACTTCTCGATCAGGCGTTGTTCTTCTTTCTATTATCAAACGAAAATGTATAAAGTACAAAGTAACGAAAAATTCTACAAACGGGGAGAAATATAACGGTATGTTTGCACTTGGTTTATTTGTACTCTCTTTGTTATACACTGTTTCAATGTCATAGAAAACTACTATTGCTTGGAAAACGAGAAAAAAAAATCCACACAAATATATTCATTCAGTATTATTAGATGGCCAAACAATAGACATTAAACTATTATGGAAGGTTAAATATGTAATTAAAACTAAAAGGCACATCAAAATTTGGTGGGCAATTACATTTTTGGTGCTGTGATTGGTAACGGGAGACTGGATTGATTTATGTTTACATATTCAGATATGTATTATTCACTGACTAATGATTTTAGATTCGTTAAATTTATCACCGAAGACAAGAATTTTGAAAGTAAACGCAATTGAATAATGAAAGATATCTGAGTACTCTATACAATTCATCCATTTAAATAATGTCTATTAATTTCATAAAATGTTACTATCTATACAGTCAATAATATTTTGTTTTTTGCATTTTATAGAGACAAATATCTTTAATAACATCTGGAATACTGAGGTAAAGTATTCATAAACCTTGTAAACACCATAATCGCTATGTTTTTATATCATATATTTTGTTGTTGTTATATATGAGTTTACTGGAAAAGGGTACCCCATACTCTATCTATATGAATCTTTTAGAAAGGTATCGCTGGTTTTGATTGGCCTTCCTTAGAATTTTTCTCAGTAATAATGTGAATGACAAATGCACGCGCTTTGATACCATATAGTTGAAAGTTTAGTTGGCCTATATAGTGTTTTATTAAATTACTGTATAATGAAGGGATTTGTGTCTCTCAATTTGACTTAAATATAATCTGATATTAATTGATATTAATTGAGTACAATGGGACGGGTCGTTTCACATCACATTGACGGTGCAGGATAAGGACATCACTTCAAGCTAAGACACACCCACAAAGATATGATTAAACATAAATACTAGCGTTTCACATAGCTGAGACAGCTATGACAAAGATAAACAAGTCACCAATTAGCTACGGTACATTCCATGGGTTTACAGCTTTCACAATGTAGGTAAAAGAGTCCTCATGGAAGTATCAAAAGGCAAGTTAAATGACTTGATCAAGTTTAGACTTGTCTCAAGCCGTTTACTTGGGGACAAGGTCATCGATGGATTCTCCCTTTTCAAGTTTCTTCTCCATTTCGATGAGAACCTTGACACCCTTGATGACGCAATTGACCTGTTCGACCTCTGAACTTCCGAGACGATCCAAGTTTGAGATATCGTAGACACCGCCGACACTCTCGGTGAATTCACCGCCTGTGAGAGAAAGGAAGATGAGAGCAATATGTGAGGAGGTGGTTTTTCAACATTTGAAGATACATTCATGGACGTTGAGATTTTACCTGTTTATTTTGTAACGATCACTTTTAATAAATCAAACAATAGGTCAGATGTTTATGTAACGCAATGCTTTCATGACTAAATTCTTACGTGATGCTCTGTGACCTTATTTCTTCTACCAAAAAAATCTTCTGTTTTGTCTTGTTTTTCATTTAGAAAAATCATTGCCAAATGATAGATCTTAAAAGAAAACTCATTTTGAAATCTCGGTCTATCAAATGTTATTAGTCTTTGAAACAATCTATTGGAAGTAATGGAAAAAAGTATATATATATTTCGCATACTAATCGTTCACGCATTCCCACTGCACCTGTTATATGACATTTAGTTCTCACTCTGTAGTGGTCTGCTGATTACATCAAACCTAG
This sequence comes from Apostichopus japonicus, assembly GCF_037975245.1. Lineage (NCBI taxonomy): Eukaryota > Metazoa > Echinodermata > Holothuroidea > Aspidochirotida > Stichopodidae > Apostichopus > Apostichopus japonicus. The sequence goes on along the minus strand of NC_092568.1, from coordinate 34,551,210 downwards.
GTTCACGAACATTTAAAATGATTCCAATTCCTAATTACTGATTTTTCAGTATCTCAAGAGCTCAAATTATGCTCGATTTAGGTCGTAAAACTTTACTGATGCGGTATTCTTCCTTCAAATGCGAAACCGAACTCTACCTTTGAGTTAATTAAATCGGCATGTTTCTTCGGGGCTAACGTAAGAAAACGAACTGTGCTTTATGCGCGGTCTAGCTCTTTATTATATCCTTCTGTCGGGGATTGTGCGGTTTTCTCATGTAAATCAAACATTATGAGACGCCGAAGCGCCAAAAAAAAAAAGGAGTTTTGCTTTCCGTTATCACAATCAGGGCCGTAACCAATATTTTTGTATCTTTCTAATTATCAATTCTAAATCGTTCTTTGGAACGATTTTTCCAGAAAATTAGAAAATGTTCATACTTGTTCCTCTCTTCTGCAGTCGCATCTTGGTGCAAATTTCTTCAAATCTCTTGTCCTTGGCCATGTGTGGTAGCTTGGCGTGTACACTACACCTTACTCCGGTACCTAGGTTGGATGGGCAAGTCAGAACAAATCCAAGATGATCGTTCTTCATAAACTCTTTGCCGGTTTTATCTTTAATATGTTTCTCGACCTGAAAATAAAAAAAAATAATCATAAACAATCAATACTAAAAACAAAGAGAGAGAATCCCATGGTAATTTTACACAACTCTGGTAAAGAAATTTCAACATAAGACATTGTAGGTGGGGGAGGGAAGGGGGTATCCTTTCTTCGTATAACGGACAATGTTCCTTTGCAAACAGAGGGATAGTAATCTAGAAAATCTCCAAAGACATTCCATTAATGATAAAACATATACAATGTAGGACTAATGCACAATTTTGCCAGCTGTCGTGGAACCAATCATCCTCATGTAAGCAGAACTGATGGTATCACAATAGAGAAAGACATAACGAGAAAAGAAAAGAAGAAGAAAAAAAGGACAACCGAAGCAAAGAGGATGACAGACTGCTGAGAGGTAGTTCGTCGCCACAGCTTATCATTGAACACATTAACTTAGATTGTAACACAAGTATACTATTCGCACGGATCGATTGTTATATCTGTTAACAGGTACCTTACTGCACATTTGGTATCTGTAGTGCTGCGAACAGTTACCCTTACATTATTAACTATACATACGTAATTTTTGTGTACATGCCATAAGCATTAACCATAACCAATTTAAACTTGATATTGCCAGTAAATTCAAAGCACAGCCATTGACAATTTATGTAGAAACATCCAATTTATTTTATAACTCTCTCTCTCTGTCACACATGCGTGTAAGTCCTTCTTAATGGTAGCTTCGAAAGAAAAAGAGGGCGTTAAACTAAGAGAGTCCATAAAGGGGGCGCAGTGCAAGAATGTCAACAGTTCTCATGCTAGTCCCGTTCGGAGCGCGTACGTTTAGGAGACAGGTTAGAGCAGAATAAGGTTAATAGTTCTTTTTGAATAATTAAAACACGTCAATCAGAAAGAGGTGTATAGACATGGCATTACGTATTGAAAGGAAAGATGGAGCAGCGGGGGTGGGAAAGAAGCGCAATAATTGAGGGAGAGGACTGGAAGAGGTACCTCTGTAAGGCCACGAGTGAACCGTTCGAAGACTTCCTTCATGTTTCCTCCCATCTGCATAGAAATGATACGAGTGTGGTCCTCTTCATTAATCCATACAAGGAAGTTCTTCTTGTCATTATGCCTGTGAAATAAGCAGCCCGAAAATAAATAGTCACCGGTTAGTTACTCATACTAGAACCGTTTGGGTAATTAAAACTGAAGAAGAAAAGGGCTATTCGACATATATCTTCTGCCGACTATAACGATCATACTAGTAAATTATTTGCCTCACTTAAGCTACTGAAATTACCGGACCTTGTGAAAGTTCATCTTGCTACATTCGCTTATCGCTCTATTAATGGGTATAATCCGCCCACATGTAAAAATGTATTCACTGTTAATAGGGAAATCCATGATTATAATACAAGACAGGCTGGTCACATACATAGACTTTTTCCCCATAGTAACCTGGGTAAACAGAGTATACGTTATCGGGCAAACACTTGCTGGAATTATCTACTTAATCATCATGATCATATACAAAACGATTCTCAGTCACCACGTTCCTTTAAAAGTCAATTAAGCGAGGTTTACATAAGTGATTATTGATCCATATTACTTTTTAGAAATCTTTGTTTGTTTATATCGTTAACTCTGATAACTTAATTATTTTCCTTCTTTAGGGAGTGGCTCTACTCGATAAGCCTTTCAGGTTTTTAGATCACTTCCTTTCTCTTTATACTCAATTTCATATCTGTAAACGTTTGTATGACATACAATGTACCGTATATTGAGAAAAAACAAATAAATGAAATGAAATGAAAGAATGTGTGTGGCAGACTTCAAAGTTTTTGTTTATTCAACAAGTCTTAATCTATTGTCATAACCTGTCACGTCTAGTAGTTCTTTGCAATAATTTCTTGCAACCCATACATACAATTTGCTAGTTGGGAAAAATTATCTAAATTAAATTAAAATAACTTGGAAATCAGATTGAATTGAATGAACACATTGGATTTTACAGTGTATATACGGGCCTGCATGCTATGTGGTTGAATGTGGATGGAAATGTTTGGTTTTCATCATACTGGCACATACTTTATCTTCGGTGACATGTCTTTTAAAGAAATGAGTCAGTTTTCATCTGTTAGCAAGGTGATGAAAGCTCAATGGATATGCAGAACCCATGGTGGTCAAGAGAGCAACACCTACTGCAGGGGAACTGGACCCCTAGAAAACAAAAGAAACTATTACAGACATTGATGTAAGGTGAATGATGGGATTGGTAAACTTACCAGATACCTCTACCATCGGGGAAGTCCCTAGCCATACCACCGCTAGTAAAGTGACGGGACACAGGTCGATCGAAGAGGAAATGGTCATCAATTAATTGCTGCTGCGTCTTCTCGTCCATCTTCATCAGGGAGTAATATTTACCCTTGAGATCAGCAGCGAGAGAATTCAGAGCTGGTGAGGATTAACAATAGTAGAGAAATAGAATCATTATCATATAGTTCCATGTATTGAACGTAGTATCATATATGAGGGATATATCATCCTTCTATATATGAGGGACATATCATCCTTCTATATATGAGGGACATAGCATCATATATGAGGGACATAGCATCATATATGAGGGACATATCATCCTTCTATATATGAGGGACATATCATCCTTCTATATATGAGGGACATATCATCCTTCTATATATGAGGGACATAGCATCATATATGAGGGACATATCATCATATATGAGGGACATATCATCCTTCTATATATGAGGGACATATCATCCTTCTATATATGAGGGACATAGCATCATATATGAGGGACATAGCATCATATATGAGGGACATATCATCCTTCTACATTTGAGGGAGATATTATCCTTTTATATAGGGCATCCACACTATAGCTGGTGTAACCACAGCAACAACAACGACATTAGAGAGACTGTAACTATACACACGAGAAAGGCATCATGCCTTACCTTCGGAGACCATCTTTTCGATTGCCCTTCTCTCACTTCTACACACGTGAGGGGAGAGAGCCATACCCCGGATGTTACGTCCCGTTCGTACCCTGGAGCTGATGACGTAAGCAGGATCGAGGACATCATCAAGGATCTTAGAAGCATCCAAGTCGGTCTTATGGTTATCTATGAAAATAAGCGAGGAAAAGAAGAAAACGACAGTTTTAAGTATTGAATATACATCGTATTAATTATTCATGCATATTTTCACCCTAACCAACAAAAAAATACGTAATGAAACTCGGCACCCCCCCCCCCCCCTCCTCCACGTCTCCTTCAATGGATCTTAGGTTTCATTGCTCAATCACTAATATATTTTCCTTTTTCAGCTTAAGAATAAACCAATACATAGCATCTCATGTCAATCCATTTGGGTAAGATGTTTATTTGAAAATAAACGATTAAAAAATCACGTTTTACTGTGTTCGTGCAGTTCGTCGACATTGCATTACATTACATAGTTTATTATCTTGTTTTAAATGGTTTTCATGCCTGCAACATGTTTTATATACGTAAGCATGTCTAAATTTAGCTACAATTTTTTCCTAATATATATTTATTCACTATTGACAACTACTTATGTCGTGAATTGTCAAAATGTATATATTGTAATCAAAGTTATGCCGTACTTCTCTCATTCAGGCAATCTTATTAGCCTAGAAATTATTATCTGTTTCTGTATAAGATCTGTTTCTACAGCTGTTTTTTGGCAATTCATCACGTATTAGATTAAAGGAATCTGTCATTTTATAGCAAACTGTTAATATATTAACTAAACAATTAATCATGTTGTAGAAAAATTGCTACTATAATATTCAAATATAATATATATATTCAAATATTTAATATATATATATATATAATAGGCCTATATATAATATATATAATAAAATATTATTAAACAAGATCTGAATATTTGGACGACACCTTAACGCTTCCACAGTTATAGGGTTCTTATTGAGAAACCAATTAACTACCTCAAAGCATCTTTCAGCTACGATTCTTAATATTCGTAATGTACATTCTGCATTCGTGAGAGCTCATTGTGTTTTGATTGCTGATGCAATTAACTTATTGATTTAATAGAGGTTTAAGTATGGAACCAGTACAATACTGACTAATTAACCATATATGATTTCGAAATATTTATGCAGGTTGTATATTGCCGTCGGCATTGTGGACCGGGGGTTGTTGAGACAATACTATCATTGTAAAAGACATTTCTTTCAGTTGTTTACCGCGAGTCAATGCGGACTTACAAAAGTGTATGTCAAGTAAAGTGTTGTCATCCATGTTATCAACAATGAAGGCAACAAGCAATGGACGCGTACACCGAACCCATTTAATATCACGAAACTTTAATATATGCCATGTCATTTATAGATTATTTAAATAGTGAAACAAAGCAAAGATCTCTTGGTTGTAAAGTTACAAGATTTATGTGACAACTATACCTCGTTCTGCGTGTGTCTGTGTGTCTGCGTGCGATCATGTTGTCACTTGAACACCTCAGAGATTGTCAAATGATTACCACATTCAATATGTAAATAGATAATGTATATGAGTTGTGTTTCTTTCGCCTATTATGAATTCGTATATAAAGTAACACTACAAAACACATGTCCAGGGCGGGTCAACAAGTTTAGATACAAGGGGTGTGGCCATGGGATAGGGTGGTCAGACATTTTACAACGTCAACTGGTGCATTTTGATGCATCATATTTAGACGAAAACTTATTAGGTCTATAAAACATATAAACATAAGTCGTAATTTCTATATTTAAATTTCTCGCATTTTTGATATTTTCTATATATATATTCAATGACTGACCAAACATGTAATAAATACCTGTTTTCTTGAAGCCATTATGGTATTCTTCGATGACCGGATCAAATAGATCAGCAAACACAGTGTAAGTTTCTTCATCGCCGGCAAGAAGACCCAAATGGAAATCTTAGAAGAAGAAAAAATATAAGTTGGTAAAATAACTATCAAATTTGAAAATAGTCATTCGATTATACGTACGTTGTGTCATGTAAATTAGTATAGATATCTCAAATTCGCCATGTAAACCTCTATATCATCAGCTAATAAGTCTTTTGGTTTACAGATTTATGCATATATGCATGTATGTACTTACAGCCTGCATCTATATACATTAGGATATGTTTGAATTATTCAAAACAGAAAAAGTACGCCAAGTTTGCTTTCGCTATATCATCAACTCCATCAGCGATCAGAGAAGATTGAACAAAACTTTACACAACAACACTATAACTATATAATAAACAACACCAGGGTGGGAGGGGTGGTATTCCTTTCATAAAAATCTTCTATTTTATAACAATATATGGAAAATACTTTGTTGAATGGAAGTTTATCTTTGTGCCATAATTATTACACATAACATGTTTCGTATAAATAGGGAATAAATAATACACAAATAACACAATGACCTTTACTACATTGAATATGGCATTTTCAGGGAGGTATATAGTCGAGCTATAGTTAGTGTACACTCACCGCGAGTCCGAGTCAAGTCCTATAGTTTTGGCTACATCAGAGTGTAATATACGTTCAAGGATTCCGAAAAGAACTGACAACTAATGCAATCAATATATGACGTGTTGCGGGACGTTCATTATTTTCACCGGTTGGATAACAACGTAAATGTTGCTGAGATATAGCGCAAAAAATATTTGTATCTACGGGTTAATTAATTATATTGTGACATGGCATCCCATGTGTAATTTCAGGCTGGTACCCATCATATCATCATTAATAGAGTACTTAATTGCCCAATGTAATTGCATTCTACCATCCTGGACGTATCACGGTGGTTCAAACTGTTTGTACTAAGCCACTATTGCTGACAAGTTTTGTGTATAGGTCAGTCACCATAGCCGGAAAATACAACATACGACATGTCAACACACGTCATCGTTCTAGCCACGAGATTTGAAGTTAACTATCGAACTGAAGAAATCTTTAGTGAAATATTTCAGTATATAAAGAAGATTGTAACAAGATACGGTGAATTGGAGTTTAAGTCATTCAGTTCGAGACGAGTCTAGTATACAATAAGGCTGCCCTGTCAACTTCCGCTGTACAATAATACATTATGGGGCTGTAACATTACATCGGTTTACATCGTTACAACTGTAATGTATATAGGCCTACTTATTCATGTGTCCCATTTGATCGCAACATACTGGTACACTATCGTTTATGGTGCAGCAAGTAAAACATCGTTATATACGGGAATTAGTTACATATTTTAATCAAGGCTACAACCCTATATATATGGGGTGTTAAAAGGATTAATAGATCGAGGGATTGGTAGGTTACATTTATTTTATATCAAGAGATTATTGCCCGTTTTGTGTTTCATATAACTACATGCAAGGAACGCCCAAGGAACGCCCTATCGGGAATAATAGCCAGCAGCTGCAACATTTCTTGTTCTCCCGTATAGCGACTTCCAAGCACAAAAATACATGTCACAAACAGAAAACAAAGAAGATGTTGTTTTTGAAAGAAGCATCTCATGCTTTCTTCTGATGTTTTCTCTTTGACAAGTACAGGGGAGATGTATAGATATTCCGTTAACCTTAACCTTCACGTCTAACAGTATGAATCAAGGTGGCCAATATCGTGAATCTATAGTATTGATATTGTCACACACAACCCACGTGTACGTGTGAGAACTTACAATTTAACCATCATGTAATGTCTGTATATACGTAGTTACGTACCGGGGTTATCGACACCGTTCTGTATGGCTCTGTCCAGAGTGTAGCCACTCGGGGTTGCAACATCTCGAAGCTTTGCATACATGTCTGCTGTCAGGTACTTTGAGAGCAAACTCTTATGCCCTTCAAAATTTGGAAAGTCATCCTTGGCAGGGTATTTCTTCTGGTTTAAGTTTGCCATGATTAACACCGGATATTTTGGATAAATGGCTGCAAAAGAAAATTTACAAACGAAAATTATTAATAACAATAATGACGATAACAAGTGGTTAAAAATGTTAGCAAGATATAGGCAATCCATGCTGTTGCAGATCTCATACAAAAATCTCACCAACCTGTAGCCACATTGTCTTATACACCTACCGAGTTTGAAGTACAGGCTTATAGGTGGATAAACGTCTTCTATAAACTTTAAACTTCAATGACATTTGACATTTTAGGTAAATTAATAATATATAACCATTGAAGTCATTGTTCACATGGCCTAGTTTATTGTATTTTATGTTTTGTCATGTGCATATTATAGTAACAGAAGATCGTTTTCATTAATGACCTCTGACATATTACGTCATCAGTCACAGGAGCCCAATGACCTATACCTAGAATATATACATGTGTCATTACCATGTTAACCGTTAATTGATGTAACAATTCGTTGTCTATCGGAACAAGTTTCAACAGACATAAAGTCTATAAAAAGTTAGCCTTTTATATATGAATTCACTTTTCTTTTTCCTGATTAGTTAGATATATATAGCTTTGTAATTTCCAATTTCTGTGACAGCGACAAGTCAGGCGTTTCCTTTACACTTCAGCAAATCTGCATCCAGATTGAGGGGCCAATCGCTATTGCATTTGACACTGAATTCATATTCTAGTCTACAAAAAACCAGTCTTATCTTATGAAGATAGCTCAGTTTTAACGAAAAAATGTATAGAACGTGCGAAATATGCATAAAGCATGTAAGAAATAGTCAACATTGTGGCATACATGTCTAAACAAGCTATGGAATATTATGTTAGATTCATCTTTAGTTATTGTCATGACTTCTAGAGCATTTCATCATAATATAATTTATTTTTTGATGAACCTTTATGATGGATGATGTCCCTCACTTTGTTTATCTATCATCGCCGTGACCCTCAGGCAACAGCAGGGAAGCATCGAACTAGGTCTATAAATGATAATGTTATCCCCGTGGGTCACGTGATCATAGAAGTCCCGTGTGGCAAGATAACCATAGTACTACAAAGTAATCTATCATCATTCATATCGTCTAGGCGACGCACAGTCATCAAAGTGCAGTGTAGGAGAAGTCACATCCATTTTTGGCCAGCAGATATGACGATAGACATTCCTGGCGCGCTTTCGTTATCTCATGACAGTTGGATTAATTAGACGGGGTGGCTATCCTTATAGCCTATCATTTGACTGCAGTCTTTTCCATTACAGTTCTCTCTCGTTCAACCATACACAATGCTGCAGTTTCCCCATATACTCAGACATACGTACATACATCGTGCACTAACAGATCTGCTTCTGCCTAACTTATAAAATATAACAGTCGTACGCTTTAAAAGTGTGTACATAATTATATTATTTATGATTTTATATATACACTTAGTTCGTCTTTCAATTCTGCTATGAGATCAAAGCGTCAGGCCCTCGTAACTGTTTGATACAGACTGAAGTATGAAACATAATACCCTCATACATAAATGTATATAGAAGCTTATACAGTTTACTTTCTTCTTTATTCATCCAGTATATCCTTATAAGGTATGCATGCGTTTAGTTTCTGCTTGAAAGAAATCGAATTGCTAAATCCTGCACGCGAATTCAATAGGTTATATAAGCTTTGGTTAAAAGCCGCTTAACAATTTTCTCTCATCCAATATAGAGAGGAGCTGAAATGCCAAGGACGAGATAAGAAACTGTAAGCCAATAAATACGCTGGTATCATGGGAATGCAAGGTAATGAACTATATGAAAACATCCCGTCGCCTAAATGCTAGACGACGGAATAATATGTAGTAGGCCTGCCTACACCTCTATCTAAATTTGCTGCATAACAAATGTGCACTCTAGATACAGTATAGCCTAAACAGTATGTACGAAAATGGGCATACAAAGTTCATCTCTGGTTCAGACTACATATGATACTTATGAATGAAACAGTTACATATGAGCCAATATGCATGGTCCACACTGTGGAGTTCTGGATTGTTTTATTAATAGGTATAACGGAGAATGGGTGTGAAGAAATAGGGAGGATTCTTCGAGAATGGTTCTAATGTTTCCTCCCTTTATTTCAAACATATTTTTTAACTCCTAAGCTCCTCTCCCCCTCTTCAGACAAGAATAGAAGAGGTTTACAGCATAGTTAATGTTGTTCTAAAATACTCATCCATATTCGAATCTTCAGTTCCTATAATATGCGAAATTTAAATGGTATATTTGTTACAATGGCACAATTGTTTGATTTGGGCCATTGTGATGCAGGTATAGGCTATATAATATGGTCCTGGTGAATATTACTTCACCACATCCATCGTATAGTAAATTTTATAGGAATGAAAAGGAAGTTCAGAGAAATAAAACGGACCGATTTCGGAGAAACTTGATCTAAGTTGCTATCATTATCATCGGTATAACGTGGGGAGTATGGCGCAAAGAACAAAAATGGGACAATAGAGCTTATTTGGAGGAGAAGGAATTAACAGTACTTTAGAAAAGATGACGGGGTCGAGAGTGGTATTTACAGGTGAAAACAAAAAATATTTGTTTGGTATGCCATTTATATAATGACTGCGCATGTGCAAAGGTAAAATCGTTTATGGCACTGACGAAAATGCTGACTTCATATTCATCTTTTTCCCTGACGTACCGTACTAAATCCATCCCAATGACAATTTAATCAACATGAATTCAAGTGATTCTCTTTCTAACATTCGTCTGGCCTAATCATCTCCATTATATACTTCAGCATTAGCAAATACGAATATAGAATGGTATGTCAGAATTTTCAGTAAGTGGTACGCCTAAGTTGACCTACGTATGACCTTGCACACTTAGACTCTTGCTGGAATAAATCAGACGTCGATCGGGTTTCAGTTCATGGAACGCCAAAAGGGTCACCAGATTTAACCAGATGTTGCTGTTTGGTAAGGTGTCACGTTCGCAACAGACGGGAACAAATTAAGCATATATAGTGTTATTAATGTGCACCTGTACAAACCTTGTAGGGTATCCTCGCATTTGTGGAACCTTTCGAATGCGTGCCAAAGCGAGGTTCACCAAGTGCGAATGTGCTCTGAGCATCTGACGTTTATTTATTATGCAAACTGATACATTTTAATGAACATCATGCACATGTCATTTCACAGCAGAAATGTACACGATTACATCAGCCATAAATCAATTCACATTGACATCAATTAGAACATTGACATATACGGTGAGCCTTTTTGGCGTTCCCTAAGAATTGGTTAGATTCAATGATTTAGTATACCCAATGCTATCAACAGATATTATATTCCCCTACTCACCTCATTCTCTATAAACTGACTCTCATTTGATATAATTATATACTAAGCCGTTTCCACGAATTAGTTGTTTCGTACAAGATTTAACGCTACTTATCATGGTTAGCTAATGGATGTATTTAATTTGAACAACTTCATGCAATTGTTAAAACTCCTGTTATCTAAACTGGAAACTGCAAAGTTGAATAAATTACTGATGAGAGACGCAGGTGCTCTCGTCGTTGTACGACTGAGGGAGATTTGTCGGTATAACAGTACATTCCAGGCACCCCCATTTGCACATTTTCGAATGTGTCTTCAAATCCTTAAAAATAATTTATCCAGTGTAGATACACATCATCCTCGATCCCATAGCGCCACTGGGTTTTTGAAAAGTAAAATGTATAATTTGTTGCCTGAAGGAATCCTTCCCTCATTCAAGATGAAATAAGTAGGAATTGAAATACGGTGTGCATGTTTGAAGATATTTCAGCGGGTTTTAAGCGGCCTCATCTCCTCTGCTCTCTTGACGGATATGAGCGTTTCGAACAGGTCGTTGACCACTAAATAACTCACCACGTAACGATTGGGTATCGAACTGTGACGTCACATGATTGCAGATGTGTGGTTGCCGAGGCAACGAAGTCAATTTGATATGCGGTATAGTTTCAATGCGGGAAAGTTGGAACAGCATGATCCAACGTTTATAACTTACAGCGAAACATGTTATAGTGGCAATGACAATTCTAAATACAAAGACTAAGTCTAAGAGTTAACATCTGCAAAGTATGGTGACACATAGGGTCAAGAATGGCGACTCAATAGGGCCACGTATGGCGATACACAGGGTCAACTATGGCGACACATGGGCCAGGTATAAGAACGCTATGTCGATGATCTATATATATGGTCGTAATGATGCTTCGTATTTTTTGCGACAAATTTTGCAATAAAATCGTTTTTTTTATTTTTTATTTAATTTTGTTTAATTATTTATTTACCACAGTATATTATAAAGTATGGATGGGCTATAATATGGGGACTCCGTGTGAATTCGAACATCACTGTAAAACCTAGAAGACACTAAACAGCCTAAATATATATGACATCAAAGTGTAAGCCATCTTATACTCTTTAGCTAGACAGAGTTTCTTTCAACACATCATTGTATATGGATCGCGATTAGATATGCCTGTAGCAGTTTGATGAGCATACAGTTCTGAACATAAAATCAACAAAATCCTACGATAATTTATGACATAATTTAATTGAAAAAATAAATTCATTTCGCGTCGAAGCAAAATCACTGTTTAAGTGTCGTCAGTACGGTAAGCTGCATACGGGGGCTCCCCGCTTTTTTTATGGAATAATAGATAGGGACAATAATCCGCGTGATATGTTTATTAGGCCTGCTTATTACTTCCTTTTTGTATATGTGGTGGAATTACTGAGAATCGGGTAATGCATAGAAATTTGTGGCAAGTGGTCTCCATGGTTACAACACGAACCACTTTTGAACGTGGTACGCTCATTTATGGTGACGGTGGGTTTTTCTTTACATTTATTCTCGAACTGTAAAGAATATAAAAATAACACATTAACTTGATATAGATAGCTCCAGCAATATAGAGTAAGAGCAAGTTTCCTTCTAGGCGAAAATTTATTTCGAAAGGAACTTCAAACGCTTTACACCAGTTCATTGACAAGAGACCTTTTTTGGGGGGGTATTGTTTTTTTGGGGGGGCATATCGTTATCACTGCAAGTTACTTCAAGCGACCAGCTTTGAATATATAAATATCAAACATAATGAAGAGACTAGAGCTTTCAAAATATGAGTCGACCAGGCTATGACAAATTAATATCCACATACTATAACTTTCTATAAGTCCGCATTTTCTGGCAGATACAATTGTTTATATTTTTTTATTCCAATCAGAATGTCGTTACGTTATTATACTCCTGATAAGTTTATGTACGAGGCTATTCGTTTGTTCCAAAATGAAAAAGCTTCCTTATCAAAAATGGAAGTGAATGTCGGACTAGTTATTCAACAATGCATGTTTTTTATATAGCCACAGCGAAAGCTATAAGGCTACGTATATCTTAGGGATGGACTATGACTTTGATGGGGTACAATTTATAGAAAATTCACGCAATTCGACTCGCTAAACATCACTGGTATTATAGTATTAATTATTGTGAACCGATACATGGAGACCTTCACTCCCATGCATTCAGCGCATTATTTATGTGTGGCCTATTAAGCAGTTTACACCATGCATTCGGGAGGTTGCCTTAGCACAATTATCTTTGCTTGCAAGTGTGCTCCAGCTTGACATTTACCTCTGTCATTCAGTTTGCTTACGTATAGGCTACATTTCGGCAATTGGAGATCTTGCTATTTACTACTTCAGCAATCATTCCAGTTTTTTTCTACCATCGAATACGAACACAGTGGTATTCTATCCTAATATTTATACAGGACCCATTGCACGACGGGTACCATAGCAACTTGTTTAGCATCTCCTAGCAACCGTCACTTCCTCACTGTACTCGGCGTGACCTATTGACACACGATCATTGGGTAAATTTATGGAGTAAAGTTCGAACGTAGCAAGAGTGAATTTCGCGAATACTGAGAAGGTGTTGTCTGTGTCTGAGTTGTGAAATTGTGTAGCCTACGTGATATGTAGGCCTGTAGACTTTTCACCCCGGACACTATGGTTATCATAAACCAACAAAACATAAAAGAGTTGACTTAATCATTAACCGATCTTCTTAGAAACAGGTATAACTAAGCATACATACAATGAGCAGTGACTTTCCATTCATTAAGATATAGTTTCGTGGTCTACGTGCAGAATGTCACGCTCAGTCACTTGACAATGTAATCAAAAGTCAACAGCAACCTGGGATACGTTGTTCAAGTGATTATCGTCTGGTTTGATTCCCATAATAAATATTCTGCACATCAATTAGGCCTATGCAATTGTTTTGAGCAAAGGATATATATGCTAATATGCTTTCATAATTTTATTTGAGATGTGTTATAAATCCACTGTTTAATATATCAGACAAAGCCAAAGTCCTATTTTTTAACAACTTAAGAACCCCTTTTTTTCTTGTACGCGGCAGCCTGCTAACCGCTACAACTATGAAATTTGCGCAATAACTTCTATGGAGAGAGGATCTAAAATACTATATCGACACAGTTACTTTTAAAATTGAGAGTAAGATGGGTATTTGGTGATGTTTGGAGGGTTTAGGGGGGGGGGGCGGAAAAGGGGAGGGATTCATTCCTTAATTATGAGGAGTGTCATTTTTTTATAACAGAATTGCAATCTCCCACCCACCCAAACCCCAAAGTAGTTTTACGTCTATGAATTTGCCGGTTTCTTTTAGTGACATACACACATATGTGAGGGAACTGAATGGAACATATTGTGGTAGGCCTATAGTTTGGAGACTGATAGCATGACGTCATATTTGTATACGTTAACGGCTTATCGCGATGCGGCGGATTACATGCTCTATATACCGTCTGTGTTTGCGAGAAATCAAAATGCTCATTATGCTCGGCGCGGCTACACGATATGTCGACGGACTACAGCGTTTATGCATCCGGTATAGGAGTCGTATTACGGTAAACTGAAATAAACTTTAAACAAGCCTGTGTCTCACGAAAATATTTTCTTTTTGTTGTAGTGTTGATGCTAGTAGATGGAGCATTATTCAAACACGACACGCGCTCTATCCTCTATCGTACTTGATTTGCTGTCTGGAACATCGGTATCCACGGGTAATAGTATTACCCAATCCAAACCCACACCCAAATAAATCTCCGTGCTCCCATTGCGTCTGCCCCTCACCCTCCCCCCACTCCCCCCCCCCCCCAAAGTCGTTTGAATGGCGTCTCCATTCATTGGTTTTTAAAGGATCTAACCTTGTTGCCTTACATGTGTTTAATTCAACGCATTCAATGAAACGCAGCATCTTATTTATAACTATATAGAATAACTATGAAAATTTCGTTGAAGGTTGCAAAACATAAGAATATTGAATGGCCTCAATTTCTTTATCTTCACAGTCTAAGGTTTCTCCTGATTTTATAAAGATTTGACTGATCGAACGTAAACATTCTATAATGTATCGGTTCTAATTAGAAGGTATGATATATACAAGAGACATTGTTAGTAGCTTCAGTGTAACTCCTTTTGTAGCTATACTAGTAGTGTATCTTTTTATAGATACACTGTTATGTATGTTACCGTATAGTTTAGCAGAGGTGAGGTTTCACTGTAAACTATATCGTACCGCATCCATTGTAAAACCCCCATAAAAAGTACTTCCTCATTTCATTTCAGGATATTGCGTGAAGATCATCTTGTGGCAAGGTTGCATTCGGCCGGAGAGTGTTGCCTAAGTCTGGTCACATTGTTCAGTTCCATAATAGTCTTTGTACAGCAGTAAGATTACATTTCCCCCAAAGAACACCTATTTCCATTCTGCTTATAGAACGTATGTTCGTTCCAAATATCTGTGTTCATTAAATGATAAATGACAGTAAGAGATATTACTGAGTGTTTCTATATAGATAGAGAAATATGTATACTGATAACCCATAGTTTGGATAAGATTAAGGATACAGTGTAAGCCCATAGCTAACGAGTTGCAGTCTGCCATTGAAAGCAAAGCATACAGTTGGTAGGCCTACTGATCAAATGTTATGCCGAGATTCAAGTTTCGTGTTTAAACTTCAGCGTATCGTACAAGTATTTGTTTTTATGACGAGGTAGAAATTTTGCAACCATGTAAATAAAAGCGAAAAAGGAAACAAAGAAAAGTGCTACCAGCATGTCTCGTGAAGGCCTAAATTTTAATGTCAATCAGCCGTAAGTTCTTATAACTCAACCAAAACATATTCTTTGAACTTTATATAAACAACAGGATACATTTGCATGACATTCAACACTATTTTTCCTTACCCAATTCGTGAAGTGTTGTAAACTGATATGTCATTTGAGGCCATAGATTGTTATGCGTTTCATTTAGTTTTGTGTTGCATCTGAGGAACTGATCTAATGGTTTGTTTATAACACTATAGAGTCCAATCACTTTAACTGGTGTACATAGGTTGTTTAAAGGGCCCCTTCTCAGAAGAAAAAAAGAAATTAAAACAGGTTTATAGAAATACAACCTAAGCTCATATATACAACTGGGTTTTAACATTCTGCAACATATCAAAATTTATTTGTACCTTTGTCATATTTTAAGCCTACATGGCTTGTAGACTAAATGATACTACATGTATATGTCGCGTTGTTATGAGTGAAGATTCAATATATACTGTGGGCCTACAGTAAATAGGCTAGCTATACGCACTACACAAACTATGAACTGCCATCTCATAGCGAGCGAAATTAATGCAATTTCAGCAATATACGAATCCGTCAACAACTGTCCATCATTTGCCATCATTAAACCAAATTTCAACCTCCGGCTATTTTAAATCAACAAATTTTGCGCCATTTTTCTCGATCCTAAGTGGAAAAATCCAAACAAAGCTCGGAGTTATCGTTGTTGTAAAAGACGTAAAATATTTCACGAATGGTAATTTCCGTCACCGGATGACTATGGAATGAAGATAGTTCATCTTATTAAGACGAGGGACAGCTTTGGGCAGAAGTTCACAAGCTGTTATTATGATTACGGTGTACTCAACGGTGTACTTGAACATGAAAGACTGTACGTCGAGGAAACGAAATCTTATGATTTCCAATTCTCATCATTGCGGCACAAAAACAAAATGTGAATATTTCCCCCCCAAGTCCATCACCTCTGCTTTCCGCTCTCGCTTGTCAAGGTTCGCGCGAAAGTTAATTACTCTTAAAGGGGCTTTTCGCCTTTGACAATAGTACTGGCAAAAGTTGTCGGTTTCTTGTTTGTGTGTGCATGTGTGTGTGTAAAGGGTACATGTCTAAATATTTCCAATTTATGTGAATTTAATGCAAGTAAAGTATTTTTATTATGTTTTTAAAATTGCTGTAAAAGGTTTCTTCACAAACAGTTCCTTGTTGTGACAGAGAGACAGGCAGACACACACACATATGGTTCAACAGACATATTTGACCCCTTTAACAACTTTTTCTTCGTGTTGAGTCAAGTTCCGCCTAGTAGTTCATTAATCTGGTTAATCAAACATGTTTCCTGGTCATTGTTCTGATTCAGAATAGGTTATAGTTTTAGGGTCAAATTGGATAAAAGGGCAACCAAGTAATTTCATATAGTTTAAATGTCAACAGGTTTGCCAAATGAAAGAAACTGTCTAACTATTAGACAGTCCTATATACAATAGCACATGAGCATGTGTTTATCAGGAAGACTTGTATATATATATAGTAAGAGCCCAACAGTAATATATATATGAACAATACTCAAACAGTTATAAAGCTCTACACAAGAGTACTATACCTTGCACAATACATAGTACGGTAGTTTTTCAACATTTCCAAAATGCCCCTCCCCCTCCTCTCCGAATACAACATCAAGGCCAGTTATGAGTACGGGCAAATACGGTTTATGCTAGAGTAGTATAATAGACTGCTGTTTTGAACCTCCCTGTGTGCCTCTATAGTTATTTCCTTACACTGAAACACACACTCTCTCCTTTTTTTTTCTCTCTCCACGTCTTACTCTCTTCCTCCCTCTCCCTGTCTTGAGAATTAAACACCTTGAGATGTCATTCCTTCGGCGATAATATAAATCCAGTTCACAGTCCCGTTTCAAGTCTTAGAAAATGTTATGCTTTCAAGAAAATTAAAAAAGTCAGCTTCGCTTGTATCAGTTTAAATATTTACATCTCTGCTCCTTTAATTACTATAGCGGTGTAGGCAGTATCTGTTGGCTGTACTTCATCTTATCATTCGTAAGATGAGCGCATCTCCCAGTACGCTCTGCAGCGTCTCATAAAAAAAAACCGAGGTTTAGGATGTATAAATCAAAATTCTTCGTATTATAGTCTTACTACTACGGTGTATCTCCATTTCCCCCAGTTTTGTCTTTCTGCGAGTTCGTCTATAGGTTGAGTTTCATTACCTCGGCAAAGGCACGACCGAGTCGTTATACGCTTCCCTTTGGATATTTGAGCTGACTTCATTCACGACTGAATGACAGGGAACGGGAAAGGCTTCATCTCCGTTATGTTAATTTTCACAGGGATAGAAATTTCAAATTACGTTTTTTGTTTTAAACATGTATACATACGAGAATGCATATAAACACTAGGGTTTCTATTAACAGTTTTATGCATAATGCAGTAATTATTAATTAATTTCTCATTTGTTTGAGTTGTCTGTTTCAAGAGAGTTCTCTCTTAACATGACTATTATCTGATTGTATATGCCTTGCTTACTCAAATTTTGCCATGACGCCAACATATGTATACACAACAGTATAGGTTTTGCTTCGCTTTACTTGTAGGCAGAAGGAGGAAACGCCAAAAAATGTATTCTGTGATAGTATATATTGACCCTATAATGAACCTTTGGGCAGAAAAATTGATATTTTTGTTCACCAAAAAGGCTAGATATTCAAAATGAGCGCGCTCCGATACAGACCTTGATCAATAATCCTGTGTAGGCTAAACTGTCCAGAGAGGATCCCATAATCCATCTACAGTAGCTAAAGCATTAAGCATATATGATCAAACTACTGTGGAGTGTGGAGGAAGGTGAATCCCGACCCCTTGAGCCATGAAACGGTAAACTATATATCAGCAATTGCAATCCCATTCCCGGCTTTGATTGTCAGTTTCCAAATGGCTTGGTAGTCTATCAGTGGCATGTGTTGCGTATACATATGTATTAATACATTATTCAACATTTTTCATTGTTCATATTAAAGTCATGTGAATTCCAGGCCATTATCTCATGAACAGTCGCTCTCTCCCTATATACACATGAATAACTTGATCTCATGTATTTTAAAGAAAAATAACGATTGTCCTTACAACGATTTTAATCACTTAGCACTTAGTATGCTTGGCTAAATGATGCTGTCAAATTAATCTTGAAACCATCATGTGAGATGACTTTGAATCCCTAACGGCAACATACATATGTAATCCTTTTAGGTTTGTGCTTCCTACCGTCTTAATATCGGCACATTGTTAATAAACCTGACTGCACTTGCTAAAGGACCGATAAGCAATCTCTGTAGTACCGTTCATCGCTGCACATAAAATTTACCTTATAGTTGGTTCTATATGTTACACCATCAGACTTCAATTAACCCTTGGTAAACTGGTCATTGAAGAATGGATGTTCTTTGTAAACAATAAGACAGAGAAACCAAACAATAGGTTCTTATACAAGTCACCATGTCTATTCAAGATGGATACAACCTAACGTATCGGTGCGTCCATTCTGTGAGCTGGACATTATTGATCTGAAATTTGAAGAGCTTATCCAAACCTTTGTTACCAAGGATTGTTGTAGCAACCAGTGACTCCTATAACCCCGATGACGCTTGGTCAGTTCGTGTACTGTTGCGTCTCGTATGCACGTTCATATCTTGGTATATACACACTTGCAACCGATTTGATTTGGAACCTGACAAGTTTGGTGTTCAGAACTGTCGTCACGTAATCAATGGACCGGACCCCTCCCCAACCTCCTCCCCCTCCAAACACCAGACTATTCCTCTTCTCTATAGTGTATTTAAAATAACAGCGATATAATTGAGGTATATTCACATGGCAAAGATGTACTTTAGTGTGGAAATATTTCAAAAGGTACAAACTGTATATACACGGCAAAAACAAAACAACAACGCTATATAGCTAAATTTCTGAGCCTACGTGCATGGGGAAGGGGTATGCTTCTCATCGAAATTCTAATGATGTAGATCGAAATGTAGGTATCAAACACAATCATGTCTCTATACCACATCTCTCACACAAACATATCTCAGATACGGCTTCCAAGGATTCATTCGCCACCTACTATACTAGTATATAGGCATATCATTGGCGCCAATTTGTATGAGGTCTTGACATATAAGCCGCTATATCATGGAAGATGCCGGATGGTTAGTCTACAATTACGAAAACGGCACCATAAAAGTCAATAGTTCGTGTTTATGAAAAACATATACAATTTATACAAACCTAAGTAGTATAATAGCAACCTTCCAGATATATGATCGTTGTGACATGTTAGCAACGCCTTTGTTTCTGTTTGGCAGTCTAGTTAAACGTCAAGAGTGCTTTTAATATTTAAAGTGGAAACACTGAAGGAGGACAGTGTGGTAGGCCTACTGTGTAGGGGAAAGTAGAAGATTCGTCTCAGAGAGCTCAGGGTATTTAAGAGTACAATATAATATATATCTTTCACTGATGTAAGTTGGTCCAATTTACCTCTATGGTTGGTCCTACGGGTTTATAGCTATTAGTGCTATCGCCACTCCCCTTCCCCTCCAGCCATGGATTTGTCAATGTTTTACCTCCATGGTTGCACATATATGTAGGCCTAACTGCATGATAAGCTATGGGTTAAAGCCACTGGTAGCACACTTGATACTGGATCCCGAGCAAAAGACGAGACTTCTATTGTTTACCCGGTTGCCTATAGTTACATTCAAATGATCCCACAGACCATTGATTTCAAATATGACTTGGGTTCCGCCATTTACCTGCACTTCGCCAATATGAATAAGACAAATGATATCATTTAAAAATACACCGGAATTTTGTGGCAAATGACAAATGGCTGGTCTGTAAGTCTCAAACCTCCTAAAGTGCAATTAAGGTGCTTTATCCAGTTCCGCGAAATTTGTCATGTCTATCTACCCCGCTACAGCATATGTGAAATATTATCATGAGTACCATGAAGATGGCTAATGTGTTCAGTAATCCTGTAAAACAATGGGAAGCCCTTTCTTTTCTATCATTGAAGTATGAACCCCATAAAAAGGGAGGATAAGCATCTCCTAAAGGAATAGCAAATCGTCATTTGAATTACAACCAATCAAAATCAACCGACCAATTTCAATATCTTCCCAAAAAATAATAATAATAAAAATTAAACCAATTATAGTCAAAGCTTTACGCAAATATATATACAAAGATGGAGAAGATGGTGCCTTTACATCACTAGTTGCTATATATAGACAATGAGTACACCTTGGAACCGCAATTTTCAATAAAAGTATTTACTTTTTCAAATCTTGTTTGTACAGGTCTCTTTGGTAGCTACGATACACAAAACCACAGCAAGCATGCAGTATGTTTGCTCGTTGAGAGCTAGTAAATTATATAAATTCTATCAGTATTGTGCCTACAATTCATCATGTTATAATATTGCTCCAACTTTTCAGAAATATTCTCAGATAATCAACCATGTTACCCAGACTTTGATGGTGTCATGGATATTTGTTTGTCAAAAGTTCATTATGGGGGCCATAAACTATCATTTCAGCTTAACATTTTGGATAAACTTTACTGAAGAAGATCTTTAAAGTTGCGTTATAAGCCTACATAGTACACACTTAAAATAATGATAAGAGCACAGAAAGGTACTGTAGTGATGGGCATAACGTGTTCAGGTTTTTTTTCATATGAGTATAAGTGAACTTAGATAGGTAGGTATGAGAAGGTGGGGATGACGTCACTCTCAATGCTATTTTCATAGATAAGAGATACGTGTCAGTGTCACAACTACAAACAGCAACACGAAACTAGTGTGTGATAGTGTGTTAAAGGTGGAAGCAATGAAAAGTCGTGTTCCTTTTACAACACATATTTCTAAAGCTCAAAGAAAAAAATGTAGGACCAGCATGAAGAAGGGTACTTATTGATCTCGAAATATACATATTTTTTCTTTGAAAATGTTAGATTACCGAAAACAATTTTAGGATAGAATATACAATGTAGGCGGCGTCCCATAAATCGCTTAGCAACCAACGAGGTAAATGAATCTGGAGGATTCATGTCAATTGCGTGCGCGCGTACCATGTATGGAGGGTCATGTGATGTGTTCCAGGGTGGTACTATACTGATATTTCTCTGTAGCAGTTCGAGAACAGTGTTAGTGACTTCGTGAAAGATTGGTCGGTTCGGACATGGGAAATAACGGCATAAGAAGGTACTGGTACTTCAGGCCTACGAAATAGTGCTAATATGCTAACGTTCAACCTTATTCTCTTGAATGAAGGCAGGCTTTCTACATAATCTTACTTATTAATACAGCTCTAGGGCACGCTTTGTCTCATATGGCCTAACGTTTTAATACACGCTATAAGTTAATGTAGAAATGGGAAATGTTTAGTTCAGTGCAACCACGGAATTCTCCATGGAACAGAGCCTAATGCTGCTCGACGGGAATATAGCTATCACGTTAGGCTACAGGCACGGTTATTGCTAGGTAACGGGTGTCGTCTGCTGCTCTAAGCACGCAAACACATTTACGTACTAGTTGGGTGAAATAATCATGCGTAATAGGGAGAGTAGTATATTAGTACCACCCTGGAACACATCACATGACCCTCCATACATGGTACGCGCGTACGCCCGTATTTACTGTGTGATAGTTTCTCCAGATTCATTTACCTCGTTGTTAGCAACGAGCAACGGGTGCACACATGTATATGTGTTTCACATGTGAAATATCACGCACAGACTATAAATAGACAATATATTCGACTTTCAGACGAACCCTCCCCTCACCGGTTGCCGTGAACAAAGCATTGTCATGATCCTTCGATGGGCATTTGCATCACAAGACATTTTGAAGTGGAAGGGGAGGGGTACAGCAAATGAGACTTTAGGGGATTCATTCCAGAGTCGTGCCCACTGATCTGTACACTAACTGGATTGGCGGCTCGCCGCTTCTGAGCGCTAGCTGGTCTATTCCCTGTGAAGCTACCGGAAGTGGGTTTGCGGCCATCTTGAATCACCCAAAAAGACGCCAAACATTTCTTGTTCTGTTGTAGCTAGGTACGGAATCGGCAGTCAGCACTTCGCATTATCCTAAAAGAAATAACTTTACCTCACTCGTTTAGTAACTTTACCTCACTCGTTTAATATCTGATGTTTTGAAAAGAATGCCTGTTCAGCCTATGGATGCACAAACCGGGATGTTCGTGGAAAACGAGAAAAGGGGTTAACCTTTCACAGGTAGGCTATGCCGATTACTTGGGATGAATTCTAGTTAGTCTTTTGTACTACGTTGTATGCACTGGCGAGAATATGGACGTGTTTCGCGAAAGAAATAAGTTACATGATAAGTAACATTAGCTTTTCGACATATTTGGGTCTACTTGCATCAAAGTACAGTTTTCAGTACACTGCGTGACGTACTGAATACATAAGGAGTTATGTGTAGCTTAATAATTGAAAGGGTATACATAGGCTTACCACCTAACTCAGTTTTGAAAACAGAGAGTTGTTGCCTAACTCAAGGCACAAGCCTAAGCTTGACTTATTTGGAAATTTGAAGCCTCTCCTTTTATGAATGAGTATTACTAAGGACAGGTTACAATTCAATTGATCTGCTGCCTACAGGTGAAATTATTTCGTTTCTACAGATGAATTTTATATTTATATTAAAAATTTCGATGTTTTGTTTATGTAATTTGCAGATTACTCCAACTCGTAAACCACCATCTGCAAGACGATCCAGCCCAATCCCATGTACAAAACATGAATTACCAAATGCGGAGTGCAGTGAACATGGAGTACCCCTGGAGATCCTACATATGCTATAATGGAGTCTCCTAGAAAGCTAAAGTGCAAAATACCCGACATCACATACATTTTCATGCATACTGGGTTGAAACTATTTATCTTTTCATTCTTTTTATGTCAAGAGACATGTTCAAGGGCATAAGAGACCATAGAGAAAGTTTCATGAGAGCAATATAAGCAGAAAGACATGGCAGTAATCACACATGGGGGAACATGGGGGATGTGGCTGAACATTCCAAGTGTAAAAATGATAGAACTTATAGTAAAGATTTGTCAGTACTTTTTAGGCTCTGTTGCCATCATAATTATCACAGTTCTGCCATCCAATCATACAGTTAATGAAGAAGAAGTTTAAGTTTCATTATGTTTTTAAACAATATGGAAACATTTCTCTGACCTCTAGTGGCAAAACATCTCGTGATTTCATATTGTTTGGTGTTAAGTTCTTGCCGGAATTTGTTTTTGTATAGGTTAAATGATAATTTGCAAGCACTAGAAGCATTTCATGGATTTGCAGGTTCCACCCTATGTATCGTTTTACTTTTTATACATAAGGACCTTACCTTTATAGTCTTTTTGGAAAGTTTCATGACATTTTTAACCACCAGAAGCATTGCACTGACTTCCTCTGCCCATACTGTAATGTTTTAAGATTATGAAATGTGAAGTTCTTACCATTATACATTTCTTAACAATATTTTTATAATATTCTTTTATATGTGAAGTTCTTGCTGATTTACTTTTATTTATTTTTATAAATTTTAACCACCAGAAGCATTGCACTGACTTCCTCTGCCCATACTGTAATGTTTTCAGATTATGAAATGTGGAGTTCTTACCATTATACATTTCTTAACAATATTTTTATAATATTCTTTTATATGTGAAGTTCTTGCTGATTTACTTTTATTTCTTTTTATAAATTTTAACCACCAGAAGCATTGCACTGACTTCCTCTGCCCATACTGTAATGTTTTCAGATTATGAAATGTGGAGTTCTTACCATTATACATTTCTTAACAATATTTTTATAATATTCTTTTATATGTGAAGTTCTTGCTGATTTACTTTTATTTATTTTTATAAATTTTAACCACCAGAAGCATTGCACTGACTTCCTCTGCCCATACTGTAATGTTTTCAGATTATGAAATGTGGAGTTCTTACCATTATACATTTCTTAACAATATTTTTATAATATTCTTTTATATGTGAAGTTCTTGCTGATTTACTTATATTTCTTTTTATAAATTTTAACCACCAGAAACATTGCATTGACTTCCAGGGTCCCGAGTGTAATGATTTTAAATTTTCTGGAAATGAAGTTCTTGTTGGACTTTGTAAGTGCTAACAAGTCACTACAATCAATATTCTTACAACTGTGTCACTTTAACTGAATATATTTAAAGAAAAGGATATTTGTTTCCATTATGTGCTTTCATAGTTTACCTTGTCGGTTCTCTATTTGTAATCATTTAAGGGTGAAGCTGAAACTGCAAGCACCCAACCAGTAAAGACAATAGCATTACAGCATAAACATGAAATACCACAGTTTATGACTCACGAGATTGCTCTTAGACTACAACTGTTTGAAAACTTCGAATTTTTGAGTCCCCCCACCTCCCCCCTCCCGCCACACCAACCCCTCAATGTTGCTTTCGACCAAGAATATATTCGGAAAGGCTTTTGAGTTGTCCATATTGATCTGCTTTTGCAACCCTCATTTTACTTAGTCAATTAACCGCAATAAAAAAATCAATCTAATATTGAGTACGGGGGCACGTCTCCCGACCACCTCCCCCCCCCCACCACCTCAGTGACACACACCTAATATCAGCGCCCCTTCTCTTGTCTTGGATACTTTCTGTCTACAAGAAAACACTCATTAAATCAACGTTCAAATATCGCTAGCATACAAAATCAGTGAACCGTATCGCTCTTCTTGGGTGAACAAACATGGCGGACAGTAACTTCCGGTGACTTCACAGAGTAGGCCTGTTGCTCCAATCCAGTTAGTGTACAGATCAGTGGTCGTGCCATAGGACCCCTGCTGGGGGTCAAGGGGGAGGGGGAATCGGAATCTGAAGCTGTTCAATTTCTATTATTTCCAGAACTTATATTAACTGCAAATCAGTACAAATTTTGAGATAGACTAGTAAATTATTGTCAGTATATGTCAACGATTTGTAAATCTTCCTGCTTCTATATTGGAACGTGGAAATTTCATTTAAAGGGGTGGGTGGGGGAAGCGGTGGACAAAATATTCCACTTGTCCTATCCCCTAGAGGCACCACCCATTATGGCAGTGGCGTAACCAGCGGTGTCAGGGGTCAGGAGCCCTCGGTCAAATGTCTTCCCCCATACCCCCCCCCCACACCCAAAAAATGACATTATTTGGAGAACAACAATTTTGACGAAACTTACAAAATCCGTGATTGACGGGAATTCTCTATTGATTTTTTTAAGTTATCCAAATTCTAAACTTGATTTGCCAAATGAGAAAGTTTACTGAAAAATGAATCATCCAATTATAAAGAAATACATAGGCTTTTGTAGACAAAATGTGAACGATGTATGTGTTCTGTCAACAGTATGAGAACAGAGCACATGTGGTTATATTTCCCCACCCCACTCGAACTCTTTCTCTCCCCCCCCTCCCGATAAAAAAAGTCTGGTTACGCCACTGCCTTATGGTTAACCTCTTCTACGATAGGGATTTTTTTTTTAATTACCGCGTTAGTTTAGTCTTGATTTCATTAGAAATACGAGGATCAGGATTCTGCTTCTCAGTAATTACCACGAGAAAACTAGAAGCTTAGCACAGAAACCTGAATGGCTGTTCGAATCCTTCATATAGTTTTCTAGTGCATTCTTAATCCATTTGCAATTTAGCACAATGGACACAGGTATTTCCTTTCCGTTCATTAACAACTCTTCGATACAAGAAGTTGTAGCGTGTTCTCAGTCTACTTGAGACTTAACTATAACCTTAAATAATGGTCTATACAGCTGTTGCTATACTGTAGTCCGAGGGTAGGTTGCGTGTAGTAAACACCAAAAGAAATCAACTTTCCAAAGAAAAAATGATATAAAAATGGTTTTTCCTTCTGTATACTAACCATATTTCTATATGATTGATGTACGCGGAAACCTATAGACCGTTTGCGATAGTAAAGTTAGTAGTATTACATAAGTATAGACGCCTGTCCATAGAAACGACTGAAGCATAGTAAATCGCAGAAATAAACTAGACTTAGCGAAGCGATTGTATTTATTACAGGCCCCAGTATGTTAGCTAACACGCCTGGTTAATATACATTTGGCTTTAAAAATACACCTCTTGAAAAATTATTCAAAGTATTTCCCAGGCCAGGTTACTTAAGCGTGGGAGAACCTTCAGTATATTAAGTGGTATATAATTACTTCAAGAAACGATGTTAATCTAACCTGTGATATATAATGAATTTTAGAACAACATATATGGGGCGACGGCCTCGACGAAACATATATTAGTAAAGCAAATCATACATGAAAAGAAAAGATATAAATAAAACACAATCGTTGTTTTAAATATAGTAGCAGTATACTCTTAAACAATTTACAAATATAAAAAAAAACTTGATTTCACATACCTGAAAGTGCCCTGAAATGTTTGAAAATAAGGGAGAGTAGAATTGTTCCGGACGCGATCTCGAGTGAAGCACCACTGCAGCAGTGAAGAATGCCAATCATCCCAACACAAAACCTTACTTAGCTTTCCCAGGTAACGCCTGATCACGTGACATTTTGTCATCCAATAACGATGTCTCGCTTGAGTGACGTAATCAGTCATCATTGA
The DNA here is from genome assembly GCF_037975245.1 of Apostichopus japonicus. NCBI lineage: Eukaryota > Metazoa > Echinodermata > Holothuroidea > Aspidochirotida > Stichopodidae > Apostichopus > Apostichopus japonicus. The sequence goes on along the minus strand of NC_092568.1, from coordinate 34,523,735 downwards.
TTAGCTGTCTATTCATCTTGCTAGGCAAAGCCAGTTAAGAATAGCTAGAATTTTTATCTTGTCTTTCCATCCTCCAGTAGAGCCTACCGTGGCCTGACATTTATGTTCGTTCATGTTTATTGCATAGACATCGTCATTGTCTTCGTTCGAGAGAGAAAGGAAATTTAACACCGACTGCAGTTCTTCTGCTATGCGACATCTGTCTCACAGATTCTCTGTAGCGCACAGACATAGCCTGATACCGTACAGTTTACTCTTCTGGCTGTACGATGAAACTTTTGAAGTTAATGAACCTGCTTTCATTCAACGAATCAACAGCGATCTTAGTATATCACGGCATGCTAACACTTCAGTAGTCTACTGCGGTACAGCTTTCATAGCGCACGGTTGTTGATGCAGTCACTGGGGCGCTACATAAATAAATATATATTTTGTAGTCTATAGCCTATGCAGAAACGACCTAAACGACATTCTCCAGTTGTAATGCTAGGTCTGCAGGTAGTGTGAAATGGTCAGCTGTAAGTCTCCCGTTTGGGAAAACGATGTTTAAAAAGTTAAAATTACCACAATATGCTTCAGTTTTACTTCAATTCGATTCATGTATAGCCTATAGTTGTTTCGTTTTTCAATTCCCATAGTTTAAAAAACATTGCACACGGCTTAAGGACAACACACATATACATGATGCTAAAACAATGAATACATTATTTCTGCATCATATAATTGAGCATCCTGACTGTTTTCCACCTGCAATCTTATATCAACCTCCATGAATCTAGTTTTATAAACTTTCAAACATACCACGACCTAGATCACCTATCTATGTTGGGTCAAATACCAATTAATTTTAAATTACCACCACTGCACGATAGATTCGAGGATCGTATTAATTATTGTCTGATAACATCATCCAATGCATGTCTTGAAGTTTATGCGGGGGCGAGTCTCAAAGTCGAAGGAGAGCAACATGTTTCTTCTGTTACATACGAATATGAATTATTGAAGTTTAAGGAGTTCCTTAATTCACATAATTGCACCTCATCCTTGGTCCCGTCCTTCGCCTCGACCTGCTTTTTCTAAAGGTTGGATGCGTGGGGATTGAGGTGGGTGTGTGGGGGGGGGGTGGGAATCTCATCAATTAGGCTCACTACTCTCACTGTAACATATGTCATTAGTCCTCCTTTGTAAATGATGCGCGGGCTTAAGGCTTGTTACGGTTACCTTGTAGCTTGCAGGGCCGGTTAGGATCTCAGTCACGATACACCTCTTCGGTAATTACAAGCCAAGTTGAATACGCCTCGGTTGGTAAAAACACATATGTATCAATTGGGCGAGGGTCGTATACCTCTACGCAAGCACATATCATTAGCAAAGGGGACAGAGGCATTGTAATACTTGCCTCCTCTTGAATTATAGCGACATTGTTAAGGGGCGCAGTGGCTTGTTTCTGTCGAGGGGTAGGGGTTGAGTGGTAGGGGGTAGAGGGGTTGAGGGGTAGGGGGTTGAGGGGTAGGGGTTGAGGGGTATGGGGTCGAGGGGTAGGGGGTCGAGGGGTAGGTGGTTGGGAATGAAAGGAGGGAGTTATAACATGTTTGTGATAAATAGCATAACATCATGTTTCTGTGTACAATTGAAAAGGAGGCCGAGCGTGCCCGGGAAATAGGTAGGATTGGGGGGGGGGGGGGTATAAGTCTATTCATCATATAATTTCATATGACTGCTTGGACAGCACTGTCGGTCTACATACCTTTCGCATAATCTGCTGCTTTTTAACAGTGCTGCCATTAAAGTTGAACGGATTGTCAACTTACATATTTTCATTTTCTTGTACTGTAGGCTATTCAAAAAAAAAAACATGTCACATCATGGTTCAAAACGTCTAAAGAACGTATTCTTTCATTTACTTTCGTATCATTTCATTTTGTATGAATCTCAACAGTACATGCCAAAGACGATTCTTTTCTAGACAGAAATTGAACTTTTCATTTTCATCATCCCCTAAAGATATTTCATTAATCTGACTAAAAACTGAGAAACTTTTGACAAAACAGGATGTGAATGAACATTCACAGTCTACGATAATTAGATTTCCTTGTGCAAAGTCAAGCAAATATACAACGGGCTGTCGGTAAATAAACAATATATTTGACAAACTTATATAAGCGCTATTTCTCCAGTGAATGCTAGTTCGAAGTCTTTACACAAGTTCACTGTGCAGGCCTTCTATGATTGATGTGTTTAAAGAAATCGTAGTGAGTTGAAAAATCCGGAACAGTGAAAAAACTTTCAGCCTCCACCGGGATTCGAACCCGGGCCTCTCGCTTTATATGAAAACTGAAAGTTAATGAACTAACGTTAGTTTGGTAAATATATATATATATATATATATATATATATATTGGATTTTCCCGTTCCTTTGATCAGTCACAATCCGGTTATACGACGTCTTTGTCATAACGTTACTAAGCCAACTACCATAGTGGGATGCAAACAGCTGCTTAAAAAGTCACTAGACGGCGTTAAACACGAATAGAAACTCGTTTGATTGCCTACGTGACCTCTAAAAATAGATATGTATGATGTTTTTATGGTGTATAATTGAAGGAAACTTAACTGGATAAAACAATGCCTATATATACCGGCGATAAACAAAGACTGTATGTGTCTATAGACAAAGTGTAATATGAGTAAATACATCAGTTTGGTTTGAGAGATACAGTATCTTCACTCATATCTTGATAACATTGAACATAATGCACCCAGTTCACGTCCCGATAACCTCGCGGTTGGGATTTCTCAACTATTGTTGTACCACATTTAGAGTATAGTGTTTAAACGCCCGCAAGGTTAACCATTGTCTGGAAAAGTCCTTTAATAGATGACTTTATATGAATTACCCTTTTACAGATATCATTATTATTTTCGATGCTCAGAGAGATTCCGCAACTGTTGAGATGACACACGGGTTTGGAATTACTGTGCTTAACTTTCACCTCTTTTTAGTTAAGAATCTAAGCAATCATTGTGGTTAAAATTGTAAGTGTAATGATAATTCAAGCGATTAGGTATCATATATATGGTGGATAGGACATGTCAGTTGAAACTTCTATTTATGCTCTACTGAGTCTCTGAAAGTGAGGAAGTTAATGGAGCAATTAATAGCGGCATGACACCTATTGGTTGCACAACAATGTTATGTGTATATTTCAGGTTAACGCCCTCTACTAGTTAAGTTGTAACATTTGGGTGATATTGTGAATTCTTATTTACCTAGTTTCTATAATTTTTTCATCTTTTATTTTTTACCAGTAATGGGAATATTTAGATTCCTATTAACTTGATTATGAGATTTCCGATTGTTTTGATTGTTTTTTGTTTACTCCAACACAGGACTTACGTACTTAAGGTCAAAACCAGGATCAAAAGCTAAAACCTCTTGTAACTATAGGGAGATTAACTTGTCCCTTTCAATGTCATAATCGAATGTGTTCCTAAGGATTTGAGATTCCAAAGTATTCTTGCATTTGATTAAAATTCAATGGGTGTTTATGGTGTGAAGGTTATGTCAGAACCAATGGGTTTATTTACCAGGAAGTATATGCTTTTTTCCCCTTCTGTATATGGCTAATGTCAAGGTTTTTCAAAGAGAGTTTTTACTTGTTTTCATTTGATCAATTAACGGCTCTTGACAGAAAGGGTTATTTGGCTTGAGGTTTGTCATGGATTGACAATTGTCAGTCATTTTGGCAAAGCCTTTGTAATCTTGCAAGTATAAGCTGCATATTCCGATAGGTATTTACATGTGTTGATTCTTTCCCTGCTTGTATAACGTTTTGTGGTGACATTTGGATGGCTGGCGACATTGTCGATGGTGTAACCAGGCCGGGCCCAGAAATTCTGAGTTGGAGGGGCACCGACAAGTTTATGAAGAGCAACCTACTCGATGGCCTACATGTGGCTTTCTTGTGAAGCTTGTGTACACATTATGGTGGCACGTATGTTTTTAGCCTTGTAGTTTGATAGTTTTCTGGATTTTTATAGACAAATGTTTAAAGCAGCATTTTGCGTCCTTTTGTATGATATTTCTCAACCTCACTGACTCCACTATGCTATTACGACATACATAACTAGATTTTCTATTTAAATCTTACTTCAAATGGTGGCATAAAAGTCGAAAAAATTGCAACTTTCAACTTTGTTTTTCTTCAAGATATTTTCCGTTGGGATTCCAATTAACCTCGCCCATAATATGAATATTTAAACACTACGAACGTCATTGAACAATACGTAATCCAACACCAAGAAAAAGTGTAAGACAATCTATCTGTTAACGTTCTGAGATGTCGGATAGTTATTTAATGGTCCATAAAGTAGGCTTATAGATTTTAAAAATTGTTGGCATAACCGGGACGATAAAATATGTTGCCTCACAACAGATCTACACAGCTACTCAGTCCCAGAATTTGGAGTATCCAGTTGATAAGGGAGCAATCTTAGTTTTGTACTACCATTTCTATTGATAACGGACGTCACGCAAGTACTACCGTTTGTAAAAGCAACTTTTATGTGATTTTAATCCTTCCCAAACCTACCATGCCGAATAAGAAAAAGAAATTTAATGCTCGTTTCCCTCCGGTTAGTTGGATTTTCTTGCAGTTCGTTGTTTTAAATAGACATGCATATATACTTTCCAAAACCCATCCGTATAACTGTTCATGTTCCTGGTTGGCCACCTACATCATGTGGTCTAGTTTCACAAAGTTATATTGATTCAAGTTTCATATTATTGTTAGCACAATGTGTACTAAAAAAAAACGCCATTGATATATATCGTCTGCCAGGCGGATAGCATAACATACGTAATCATCCATCAGGTAGCCAGGCGATTAGAGAGAGAAAATGCCTTATTCGTTCGGCTTCCTTGAAACAGTGACTGCAAATTACTAATACTTACTACTATTTTAATAGGCCTAGGCTAGGCGTACGTACCTTATTCGTGTGGCTGAGGGCACATCACCTATATAAATTCCATAGCTGGGCAAATACTGTGGGCCCACCACCTTATCCCTCCAGCTGCAGGGTAGGTAGGCACCATTAAAACGTCAAGTCCTACTGTTGTGGCTACTGTTTTCATGAAGTTCCTACTGTATGCTATACTACAGCATTTCGGTACATCAGTTTTTAGTTTTAGAGACCTAAGGATCAGGAAGCCTTACAGAAGCTTATTTGAGACCATATCCATGTTAGAAAAAAACTAAGAAAATGCTTGAATTGTCAAACAATGGATACCCTTGATCATGATACAGGCCTATTGTGAAACCTAATTTGGCATGGTTCATTTGACAGCACCTCTGGAGTGGCTGCCCACATGACTTCAGAAGCAGTCCAGTGTGAACACCCATTTTTAAAAGAAGACTTCACAATTTACAGGTCTCTTGACCATTGCTATCATTACATCCGCTGTCTTGTCTTTTGTTTCTCAACAGGCACGTATAAAAAAGATTATGCAGACCGATGAAGAAGTTGGGAAAGTTGCTGCAGCTGTCCCAGTTTTAATTTGTATCCTCTATTTTGAATCAACAAATGTATCCAAAAAGGATAAATTTGTACCTCAAGGATTTTCTCAGATGTATCATACAGGATCAAAATAAACTTGACAGCTAATGAATGGATGCCATATAGATTCAAAATATTATAAACATCATAATACATGCACATTTAAAAGAGCAGCATTAATGAAATGAATGGATTTATTTCAGTGTTTTGCATTCGGTGGCAAATGCACAGTTTTTTATGTACCCTTATCTGTGTAATAGTTGCAAATCAAACAATTTGCAATTGCTCAACTTAAGATGTCCAGCCCTTGTGGCATTAGCTGGGTTTGCCAAAAGAACGTAACACTATCACAACTACTGTACATTATGGATCCATATGAATGTATTGTTGAAAGTGTTGTTGTCTAAACCTTATGTCATGGTTCTTTTATTAGTCAAAACAAACATTTTTTACTTGACTGCATTGTTATATAGGATTGTAATATCAAGTAAAAGACACCAATATTCAAAATGTAAAATATTTTGGGCACTGAGAAACCAATGTTGCCTGTGGTTTGATTTGCCATTCAGCATTAATTCAAGTTTGTAGCATAATGTTCATCTCTGACTTTGCATTCCAATGCACTTGAGTAAAAGATAGTGTCACAACATACTGTATCCATCCCTCTGCTGTTCAAGACAACCACTAATACTTAGCATACTCTAGGCCAATAACATTCTCATAGCAGATGCTACCATGGCCAGGCTACTTTATGTACTATTTGGGGTAGCGAATGTAGTCATTGATGGGTGATGCCATTTATAGAACCAGCTGCTGTAAACTGAATTATTTTCAGGTCAGGTGACCACACTTCACAGCATAGTGCATTGTACTATTTACTAAAGTGAAATATATGATATAATGATATGAATTAAATGTAAACCATTTGCTTTGTAGCTTAGGTATTACAGTGTATATTTTTCCTTTCGTTTCTTTCTTTTACTAATACAAGTCATTTGCAGCATCACACATATTTCCTAAATTATATTACAGCGAAAGCTCTGGAGCACTTTATTCAGGATTTATTAGTCAAAGCCTCTCGACAGACCTTGGAGAAGAATGCAAAGACCCTAACAACGTCGCACATGTAAGAACTGATTTCAAGCTCTTCCTTCACTCCCCCTTTCTGACAATGTGGCACATGTTAGAACTGATTTCAAGCTCTTCCTTCACTTCCCCTTTCTGACAATGTGGCACATGTTAGAACTGATTTCAAGCTCTTCCTTCACTTCCCCTTTCTGACAATGTGGCACATGTTAGAACTGATTTCAAGCTCTTCCTTCACTTCCCCTTTCTGACAATGTGGCACATGTTAGAACTGATTTCAAGCTCTTCCTTCACTTCCCCTTTCTGACAATGTGGCACATGTTAGAACTGATTTCAAGCTCTTCCTTCACTCCCCCTTTCTGACAATGTGGCACATGTTAGAACTGATTTCAAGCTCTTCCTTCACTTCCCCTTTCTGACAATGTCGCACACATTAGAACTGATTTCAAGCTCTTCCTTCACTCCCCCTTTATGACAATATTGCACATGTTAGAACTGATTTCAAGCTCTTCTTTAACTCCCCCCCCCTTTCTGAACAGGAGTGCAGTGTCATCAATCATTCCAGACTTTTACATAGAAATAGTTTTACTTTTATGTTCCATTCAATTGTTTTATTCATTTGCACATGCTTCAAACAGGACCAAACACCTCTTTCTTGATCCCATGTTGACAAAGTATAACTGAAAATTTGATGAATATACTGGTTGTTTTGAATCAGAATTTCATCTAAATTTAGTATGCATTATTGAAAATAATTCTGACAGGATTTGGTTTTTATGATAACCTCTTTTGTACTTTGTTTGAAGGTACAATTGATACTGAAATTTTATTCAACCGATGAATATCACACTGGAGGCCATGTGCAAAGAATTGAAAATCAAACAAGACCTTGTAAACATTACTGCTTGTCCTGAGTCCTGGTTAAATGTAGAAATTACATTGAGAGGGTTGATCTATGCTTTTAACTTTCTCATAGTTTTAATCGTTTTGAGTTCTAACCAATACTACTTTTTTTGTAGTTGTATAAAGGTGATGTCACACAGTTCCTTTTCAATTAGGCTTTTCCAAAGCACTGCCCTGGTTTTCCTTCTTACCCTTTAAAAGAACGTTATAAGAAGTGATTTTTGTTATTAATATCTCATTTGCTTTTATTTATCGTTTCCTGGCGTTCAATTCTGATCTTCAATTCTTTCTTCATTTTACTTTCCTACAGAAAGCAATGCATTCACAGAGAGAAAGTATTTGACTTTCTGAAAGACCTGGTTGTAGATATTCCAGACTTACAGAATACAAAAGACAACAGCACTTCATCTAACTCAGGACAGAGTACACGACAAAAAAAGTATGGTTTATCTGGTATTTTGTTATATCCTATTCGAATCCACTAGAAAGTTTGCCTCCATTTTGCATTGCACCCATACTAGACTGGTTTATAGGTTAACAAATAGTATTGGAAAACAAAGACTGTTGCTTTAACCCTCCAGAATTCATCAATATCACCACTGCAGAAAACTGTTTCGAAACCATCCAATAATTGTTTCATTGCTCATTTTTTGTCAATAGTACTGTAATCATTCTTGTCACATGATGATGTTTGTTCTAAGATAAAAATTGTCTTACAATTTGTCAGAAAGGAATGTATTCCGTCCTATATATATTATAAGGTACTTAGTGAATTACCCATATTTCATCTCTCTAATTTCGGAAAGAGAACAAGTGCTGTCATCTTTAAGATATTATCTGTGGGGTTGTTTTTGTTTTCATCTTACCATCTCTACATAACAAACTTCTCATAAACATATCAGACCTCACAGGGAAACCTTTAAAACCCTAAAAAAGATTTTTTTTATGTCGAAGAGCAGCTGGGAGGTCTGATATATGCATCAGAGATTTCTCACCAAAATGAAGTGGGACATAAGACTGGAAAACTGTCTTTTTGAAAAAGTCTATTTCATTTACAGATGATGCGAGAGTTGGTTGTAATTTGTAAATGTTGATTATCTCCTACCATATTTTAAACTAATGATGGTCTCATATTCTTTTGTCAACAAACAAACAAACACAGAGCAGGCAGAGGAAAGAAGAGGAAAACGAAAGCATCGCATTCAAATTCATTTTCAGACGAGGTAAGATGGGCTGCCTTCTTTTATTACTCACAGATACGAAGAAGCTTGAAACTGTTCCTTGAATTTGTTTGTCAATGAATTTGTTTGTCAAAAAACTTTAGCAAACCTAACCAAGCATTTACTAAAACTTGACAATTTATCAAGCTCAAACCCACCGTCCTAGATTTGTGACCAAGTGGAAGTTAACTAGTGAATTATTTTTTATTCTTTTCTTTTTTTAGTCACAACATTTCATCACCCAGATAGTTGTTAAATCAGTATTAATGACACATACAAAGCAGATTGGAAAATTAAAAAATTCCAATTTCTTTTTCTTATATTTTAAAAGGATTTATGTAGTGAATAGCACTTGTTTAAATATCAGATCCAACTCAATATCTCCTTCTAAAGTACATCCTTTCCCAATAAGTTTCAATGAAACAAGTTTACAACTCCATCCGAAGGTATTTACGGAAGACTAATGCGGCCATGACAAAAACAAAACGAAAAACACAGATATATATACAAGACAAAATTTTAACTACGAAAAACAAAATTTTTACTACGAAAAACAAAATTTTTAAAATGAAAACAAAATTTTTAAAATGAAAACAAAATTTTTACTACGAAAAACAAAATTTTTACTACGAAAAACAAAATTTTTACTATGAAAAACAAAACGTTTAAAACGAAAAACAATTTTTTTTTTTTCGTTGTAAAAATGTTGTTTTTCGTAGTAAAATTTTTTTTTTTCGTTTAACATTTTTTTTTTTCGTTTTCATTTTTTTCCTTCAATATTTATCTGTGTTTTTTTTTTTGGGCCATGGCTGCATTAGTCTTCCGTAGGTATTTGCTATTTGGTGATAAAAGTACAAAAAAATTCCTGTCTATATGTGATATTAAGTGATTTTTCTCTGTATTTTCAGGAATCTTCTGAGAATGAGGAGGATGGAGATGAGGAGGAGGAAGATTTGTATGATGAAAATAGTTCAGGGAGTCGCACAACAGTCAGTCCTTCTGGAAGTCAGTCGTATAACAGCAATTTTACTGAAGGGTGAGCATATGAAATTGAAAACCAAATGTAAAATGGTATTCGAAAAAAAGAATTATTAGCAATTATTTTATTTGTCTAAAGACAAAGCATAATCAGAGCGAAGAATGTTTTTACATATAAACCTTCGAAAAGATGTAAAATCTTTAATTCAATAGAGCAGGAGTTTTAATCCAGTTGTGTAGGTGTTTGATTCAAATCATTCTGTGACCTCAAAAATTATAAAAACAGGGTAGAACATATGATTAAATATGCCTTGAAATGGCTTAGAGTATTTTTATTTTGTTTTTAGTATTTAAAATATGTTTGATTAGAATTCTAATTGTGGAGGTTACAGGACTATTAAACAGGGTGTAGGTAGGTTTGTCCCAAATGGGCTAGATTTAATTATTTTGGGGGCAAGATAGGATCATGATGACACCATTTCTAGGTTCAAGGGAAGTTTGATCCAGATCATTCCAGTTGAATTATTTCGTATGGAAATAACAAAAAACCAAAGATCATGCTTATTTTTGAGATCGTGCATTTCCAAAGAAACTGGAAATTTTCAGAACTTTTTTGTTGTGTTGAAAGGTAATGGCATATAGTCCTTAGTAGTCTGGGAACAGTTGTGTCACTCTGTATTATTAGTGGTTCAATTCATGCAATCTACGGTATCGCCTTTAATTGAATTGAAACCTTATAATGTCACCTATATCTCTAGACTACTAGTAAGATTGAGGGCTATATAGTTAAAGCCATTGAAGACTCGCCCCAAACCGCCTGCAGCCATCTGAAAACTGTTAACTTTCTGTTGCATGCAAGTGACGTTTTGTTCGTGTCGCTACAAAATGCAGACAGTAATGAAACGTGATACCTTGTTATCTTTAGCTGGACCTGAGATGTCCATTGCTGTATCGTTTGTGTACTGTGCTGTGGGTAATGACCGTAGCTGAAGCTGTCTTATTACCGACGGTATAGCTGTGTGTGTATTTTCTGGGATCGATGGTGGTGTTTACTTCTGTTACACCTCATTCGAAACTAGGTCAGATTACCGGCATTAGACGTTTCTTTTTGCGAGAGTCTTCACACCCTTTAATGTGAATATTAATGATGGGTTGAGGGTGATCCAGAGAGCAAAAGTATTTGCATAATTTGCTGACATTCCAGTAAACAGTAGTGGATTTTTCTCCAAGACTTTTTAACAAGGCTCTGTTAATTATAGAAGATAAGAGATTTTATGATTCATTTATTTCTTTCTTGACCAGGTCTTCATCAAGAGAAGAACAGACACATGAAGCTGACCAACCAGGACCCTCATATGTTGACCTCAAGACAATGAATCCCTCAAAAAGTGCACATATGAATTTCAGCTGCCCCGTACCAATGGGCCAGTACACACCGAGAAAAGTATCTACAGAACAAACACTGGAAGATGATGAAGATTATGACACATGACTTTGATCTGCTGTTTGAAATGGGATCAGCACATCAAGTAACCGGTGGAGTAAGGAATTGACACCACTACTCCCCCCCCCCCCACCTTCTCCCCAATCCATTTCCGAAATCAAACAAGTGTATAGTTATTTGATTTTTAGCTGAAGAGAATGATAAGACAACATTGATTTGCAAGTTTACTTCCAAAAAACTTTGGAGAGTAAAGTAAACCACCTGATGCACAAAATTCAATCAAGAATTGAAGAATGTCGGAATGAAGGATAGTCAATTGGGTAAATGAGGATATGAAACATGGCATAGCTTGCATTTTGTACCTTTTGCAAATCACATTGGACAGTGTCTTCCTGGTGTTTGACCAGCTTCTTAACATGGATTTTATACAGAGCCACTTAAGAACAAAAATATGTAGGGTTCAAATAAACAGAGTACCTGTTTTTAAGGAAAGTAATACATTTTTTTTGGAATTAAAAGGGAGCCTAAGGAAACAGCAATGATATAAAATGTAATTTCTGATCTCAATCTTTATACCTGAACACTGTAAATAGAAACATGTTTATTGTTACATTTATTGAACCCAGCGGTGGTTACCCAGTTGGGAAGTTGTTACGCGGTAGCTGATATGGAAGTACTATCGATACGCAGATTCTGTAGATCACTTTACTTCAAGTTTGCTTATGTTTGGAGAATTACAGAGGCAGGAGTTATTTATTGAATGAATGTAATGATCACTCATTTGAATATTCCAATTTGAAAGATGATTCTGTGAGCAATTTAGCATAGTTTTATCTGTGAGTGAATTTTGAATTATTAAGCCACCTTTCATTAAGGATTATCATAATTACAAAGGTTCAGAAGCACAGGGATTACTGGAATTGCTATTATCATGTTGATAGGATTACTTATTTGTTATGAGTGTAGGAATCCTAGAAATGTCATTAGTGTGAAAGTAAACTCGTTGACTCAGACCTCGGTACCATGACTACAAACCGATTTCAGTTTATCTGCACTGACATTTGCTTTTGTTATGTTGTATTGAACACCTCACCACATTATTCTCTGAATGATTTAGTTTTGAAGAAGAAAAAAATCATAAAGCAGGAAGTGCAATGTTTGTGAAAAGAACATACTTCACAATTGAAAGGAGACAGTTGAAGATATGACTAGAGTTAGCATTTATATTTTGTATTATGTATTTTGGTTTGGAGGGATAGCTGCTCATCAACTTTTTAATTTTAAATATTCTTAACTTGTTTAATCACTTTTCTGGATTACAAACTTTCTCATTCATATTCTGAACAAATTAATAATTTCAAGCAAAGTTTTATGTCTTTTTTGCTTTACCGTTGTTCGCACATATGATATAAAAAAAACTGTTAAACTCTGAAGTCTGGTCAAAATGAATATGTAGAGGGGTATTAAAGGGGTATTCCTATGGGGGCCCAACTAATCCTTGGCCTCTGTGCCCCAAGTCAATCAGTTTGCCTCTGAACATTGATAGTCTGTGATGCTATCGGGACAAAGTTTTCTTCAAAGAGCACCATCTTTTGTTAAATAATGTGATGCATTTAATGTGAAAGTTTTCTCTGAACTGGCTAAATGACTTCAGTTTGCTACCAAGTAGAATATTGCCATGATCCCTCTTGAAATAGAATTTACACCTTATTAAGAAACACACAGACATTTATAAGTTCAATAGTCATGATAATATCACTTGCTCTGCTGTTACCAGACTACATTCATCAATTTTACCCTGATATTTTAGGAATGAAAATGTTGCTATCTGAACTTGTTCATGCAGAAAAGTTAGCAACAACTTTTGCCTAATCAACATCTGCTACTGGGATATGCCCTAAATATATTGTCACTACAGAAAAGTCTCTTTAAAAGTTATAGGTAATGTTTACATTTGGAACCAGTCTTCAAAGATACCAAGCAACACCTTACACACTCAAAATAATGGAGATTGTCAAAACAGGTTGAAGAGAGTATTCTGGATTTATATGTCTCTTAAACAAAAGTGTGACTTTACAAAAGTAAGCTTTTCCTTGGTGGGTTACATAATATTTTCATTAAGGAACGGTCTTGATCTAGAAGGACCTAAAATCTAGAATTTCAAGTTTTCTTTGTGATTGCTTTTGGTCCATTATCAAATCCACCATAAATATTTTCAATCCGAGTGCAATCAAGATGAGTTCATATTTTGCTTAAAGGTGCTCTATCTATTTGGAGGTAGGATGTGAAGGAGTGTAGGATGCATGCTGCAAAGATATTGTAAAAAAAAATCCCCAAATTTTTTAAAGTCAGGAATACGATTTTAAATTAATCACTTTACTACTCAGTTTTGACTTGTTGTTCATAGTTCAATGGTTAGTGAGAGACAAATAGCAGGTGTAAGAATAACATAAACATTTTTTGTCCCCTACTCAGAGAGACTTAATGAAAGAAATGTCAACATTTTCTTCATTTTTTTCTTCTTATTAGTACCACGACATTTGTTTCATACTTTGCAAACAAAATTGTCCACCCTTGAATATGTTGTTGTGAAGAGAAATGAGGCATGTTAGGAATATGAATTAAAATTATGTATATTCAATTTTGCAGAATACTTCAACCAGTCAGCTTGTGTGTGCATTACATACTGCTAATATCTATCAATTGTAAGGCATTGATGTACCAGCACATGTGGACTACAGAGTCATGTACAGATTCTCACTCACTCATTCATAACTTTCTGGCAGAAATATTCAACAAATTTAGGCGATTGCAGGTGCATACCAAGAATATTCACAATAGGGAGATATGAAGTAGGAGGATTGATATTACCTATATTTTCATGAAAATGTCTGTTAATTTAGTAAATCACTTTACCTTTCTCAAAGTTATGTTAAAGATACTGAGTTGATGCTCACAATGTTTGTGACTGACTTAGGTAAGAAACCATCACTACAAGGAGAGAAACAGCAAAACATTGGATCAATATTTGGTCAAAAACTTCCACATTGTGTATTTCAGTAAAGTTGCAGTGATATGTAGTTGAACTGTATGAATCAATCTTGATATAAACATTCACCCGTTTACATTTTTTTATATCATTTTACAACTATTACATAAAACATGATCATTATAATATTACCACGATGACTATTTGATTACTGTATAGATAAGTTCTGTAATGCTGCGTTGGAATTTCAAACTCATGGAAATGGTAACTTTGAGTGAATATTACCATAAGACCTAATTAATGTAATATCTACAAATTTTGAAGCAGGGTACAAAGAGCCTGTCTATGTACTGCCCAACCATCCGCTCACCCCTCTCCACATACCCCTCCCCCAACCAAACAAATATTACCAAGTGAGAATGAGATTTGAAGGGAGGGGAGGGAATGGTGAGTCTAGTAGGTTAATGACTTAAACAATACTCATTCTGATTCATTTTGTCTCAGTTTGGAAGCCACCAGGTTACCTATCTCAGTTTCACTTCTTCAGCTTTGTTCGCATTACTCTAACCCCTTCCCACCTTAACACGGTACCTCAAAGGAGTGAAAGGGTGCTGGTGGATCTTGGGTGTAGGCCATCATGGAAAATACAGTTTAAAAGTGTGGTATAATATCAGCATTCACTTTGCTGTTCTAACAAACTTCTCAATTGTATACAACTTTAGTGACATGATCTTAATCTCTGCGAGTTATCTTTATAAATACATAATATATTCTTTATCTAAATTTCTTGGCAAATAGTTGATTTCTGATCACAGTTATACAATAGAGCGCTACATATTACTTCTTTTTCTTCTTGAGGTTTTCTAAATTTTCCTTGAAAAGTGCCTGGATTTTACGGCTGCTATTTAAGCTGGCATAGAATCGAGCATCGCTTTCTCTCTTCTCGTTGAATTCTTCGATATCCGCTTTTCGTAATCCTTCCTTAACTATTGACCGTCCAACATCTGAATGATCAACAGAAAAACAAATCCATACAGTGTTATTTATTATGGTTATTTTCAGTAACTTTTAAGTAAAAAATATCATATGTAAATTGTATCTAATTGATCACTGCCTCACTTGTCTTCTGGGGGAGGGGGTTTGGGAAGTAGTATCCACAGGGTTTAAGAAAGGGGCTAAGATATGTACTGTGTAGGAAGGAAACCATTTGAAGGTGGTCTTCTCTCCCTTTGAGGGTTTCTGGATGCTCAGTCAGTTATGTGCAAAAATGAGACCATATCTATGTATGTATGTATGTATATTAGATCCTCCTGCAAGCAGGAACTCGCGAAGAAGCCTCATTGGCTTATCAAAGCCGCAAGCTGACCGAGGTCAGTCTCTTACATTCATATTTAACGTTAATTGTCAACAACTCTGTAACTGGACGACATACATTAATCTGGGAGTGACTCGAACCGGGGACCTTATGATTGAAAGGCACCGGCGTTAAACACTGAGCTAACACTCCACTGAGCTAACACACCATAGGCTACAAATATATAGAAAATTTTCAACGAGAAAAAGAATAACTTTGAGGGGTGAGGGGAAAGTTAGACGTCCTTTCCCTCTGCAGATTACATGGCAGGAAAAAGCAGATATCTTTGCACAGCAACAACGCTCTGACCAGTGGAAAAGCTTAACAGGAGAGATCATCTGACATTCACAAATATGTTTCACAAATATTTTTGGGAGATAAACATTCCTTTTATTCAAGGAAAGTAAATTATTCAGTTACCTGGTATTTCTAGAAATTTGGTGACTTGCTTCTTGGCTGCTGTCATAACTTGGTCCATTGGAACAACCTCATCAACTAATCCAAGTTTCAGTGCTTTGTCAGATTTGACAAACTGTGCTGGAGTTGGAAAGGTAAAGTTCAAGATTTATATGTCTTTACTATACATGATTGTAACGATTCCAGACTCTTTTAAAACCAAAACATCTTTGTTTTCTTTTCCTGCTTTATATGAACCTTTACATCAATACAGACTTGCACATAATTGAGTCCTCAATGCAATATTATCTAAACTAAATCTGAACAAAGCTAAACTAACAGCTGGTGACAAAAAAATTGTTTTATAATCGAGGTACAAACCTGCATTGTAATCTTAATTTGTTAAACACAACGTTAATGGACTGAAATCAATGCCCCAGTTTTGACATAACAAGAAGCAAAAACTCTTTTAAGCGTACCTAACAGAAACATCTTCTCTGCTTGTCTCTTGCCAATTAAATTCTGTGTCATGTTCTTCAAATAAAATGGGATGGGTAAGCCCTGAAAACAAAGAAGGTTTACGTTACACACTTATTGCACAGTATAGTGTCCTATTTAAAAAAGATAACATTAGCTCTGAATGTCAATGAATAAGATAATAGGCAAATGCATCTAACAATGTTGATGGATGGGAACTATATATAAGGATACATCACTTGTTGTGTGTGGCCCACAAGACCTTAACTATCATATAACTATATAAGGATACATCACTTGCTATATGTGGACCACAAGACCTTTAATATCATATAACTATATATAAGGATACATCACTTTCTGTATGTGGACCACAAAACCTTGATATAAGAAAATGTTTGTAAGATACTCATTGTGGAAAGTATATATGTTACAAACAATGCAATAATCACAGAGAAAGTTCCACAACTTGTTATTTCTTGGCAGTTGATTAATGATTTCTCACCAATCTAGCTTCATTTAATCCTGTGAGATGATCCTCGCACATTACCCGATAGTCGGTTCCAAATGCAATGGTACATCCTCCAGCCACACAGTGACCCTGCAGAAAATTACATTAACAATGCATTAGAAATATTACAGATTTATACCAACATTTTCAGGACCAAGTTCACACACAAACACTAATGGTGTCCCAAAATGGATGTTACTTTTTTGATACCTCCTCAAACTTTGTTATTCAAATTAACAATCTTAATAATTAATTTACATTTGATTACAACATTTTCTTTCTAAAGAATGTACAGGAAGAAATACTTGAACAGTTCCAAAAAATGAAAATAGCTTACTAAGAAAATCACAAAGAAACTGACGTACTAGTTCTTTTGCTACGGCCATTTAAATAAATTATTCTCAGAGAAAAAAATTAATAAACAATTACCAAAGTAGAGCAATCTAGATTTCTGAAGATCAACCAGAGAATATTTGGATGAGCTAAAGGCAGATGCAAATTGCAGCCCCGACTGCAACACGACCACAGCAAAAAATCTGTCGAGTTGGTGCAGTTTGCATATCGGGCATATCAAGTATGTTTGATATTCGTTGTGACATCAGGGGCTGTCGTGTCACAGTTTAGTTGGGTTGTGGCATTTTGTGGCTGTCACCAACGCGACTCCTATCTGATTCTAATGGATGGCCAATGAGTAAGTTTCGTGAAATCAGATGACGGCTGCAGAAATTCAAAATGGTGGCCCCCATATATGGACTGATGGACAGGAGATTAAACTGGTCCGTCGGGTCAGGCTAATGTGCGGCTTACCTACGATCAGACGTCGATACTACTAAGTGACACTGATTCTCTCCAACTAATTCCCGATGAGTAGTCGGGGAGAGTCCCGTCAGGTTGCAGTCGGGTCAGTGCAATTTGCGCTTGCCTGAAGGGATTAAACCTGAGAGCTCCAACATATATTACTAATAAAGGTTTGAGTTGACATTGACTAAAAACAAATATCAGAGACATTTAAAATAATTGTACAAAGGCATGGCTCTACTAATTAAACATTGAACACCAACAAACTGATTAAAATGGTTAGCTTCACATTGCAATTTACATTTAACTAATATTGAGACAAGAAAATAATTTAGAAAAGCAGAGCAATTCAGAACTTTAAAGTGCCAAACATAAAGCATGTCAACAGAATTTCAAGGACTTCAGGATCGACAGGATCAAAAGGACTTCAAGCTGTTTACCACAGCAGACTTTATGAAGGCTTGCATTTAATTAGCATTTATTACAGCAATCACATCTAAGGTTTTCCAATTTTACTAATAGATACAATTTGAAGAAAGCTAAACATTTTCATATTCGAACAGGATTGTATAACCAGTGGCCTCAGGATTACAAGACTTAGTCCTGTGTTTCCAACAGGGATATCCAGTCTTTAATTGGTAGCGATCTTTATAACCATTTCTTTCCTTGGGTGACACACAGTCCCAACAGTAGTTGTAGTAGAAATTGACAAGCTGTATAGGTTACTGATTTTTAGCATTCACCCTTATGGTGACCTTTCACACGGTCACCATAGTAGCGTGTCTTTGTCTGGTGAAAGTTTGTTGGTTTTCAGATTATGAGACTATGGTTATCCGTTCATTACATTGGGTATTTGGGTTGTTCTTGTTGTTTACCTGTGCTTTTATGTATTGGAAGGTTATGGAAAAGATAAGGCACATTAAAAAAGTTATTCATATTTCATCGTTTATGTTATGTTTTCAGCTTGTATATTCTCTTACAACGTAGGTTTCTCACAAAGCCAAGGTAACATGTGTACCCTGTAATCAGGGATCACACACCAGTTTTCATTTGATACACATCCTTGACAGCAGCAGAAAAAAGTTTATGTAATGTATTTAAGTAAAAAAACAATCAGAAAACTGACTGCTGTGAAATAACAGCGTTGCTTCTCAAGCAGTATACTATTTGATTTAGTTTATATAAGGGAAGAGTTACTTTTTGTCTATATGTTGCTGATACTACATTATTATCAATGACCGTTCCCATTATTTCTTGTTCAATCACCACATATTCATTTTGATTTTGAACTAGCATGAATGAGAGGGTTAATGACTATGCACTTAGACACCACTTATTATTGAAACTGTACAGACTCTATATTGTACAAACTGTACAAAAAACCTCTATATTTTTTATATTAATATTTAAGCTGTGTCAAATTTATTCATCATATTCATATTTTAAGGGTTTTGTTATTTTGTTGTCATTATAAAGCGCTCTTGAACATGCTTAAGCATGAAGAGAGCGCTATATAAATTTGGTAAAATAATACAGATACACATTGACTTACATTAATGGCAGCAATAGTGATAAGGGGTGTAGTATAGTTCTTTAGAACCATATCTTGGAAATGATGCCAGAATGTGTATATTTCATCGTCAGTTCTTTGGTACATTGACATCAAGTCCAAACCTGCACAAAAGACGCCAGGAAAAGCCTGAAAAGAATAAAGAAAAAATGTTCTTCATACGCAAGCATTTAATACATTTACTTCCACAGTAGTGACTTTGGAAGGTCTCAAACCTCAATCACATTTGAGCTCAGGATCCTTTTGCATAAAAACATTTATTAATGGAGAGGGAGGGGAGAGGCCCATGCAGATGGGATGGGGGCAGGCGCGTAGCGAGGAATTTGCCAAGGGAGGGGTGAAACTGTATGCAAACTATCAGAGCCGTAGATACGGCATTGCAAACTATCTGCGTAGCGCCACCATGAGTTGGCGCGAAACGTACAAGAACATTTTGGCTGAAAATGCCTCCCAGATCGCTGGAAATGGCACTTCCTAGGCCTTGTAAGTTGCATCTTAGCATTTTCTCTTTTGAAATTACTAGCGACATCGACAAAACATACAAAAAAAATATGCTCATGGGGGGGCGGCTGCCCCTTTGGCCCCCCCCCTTGGCTATGCGCCTGGATGGGGGGACTGGATGAGAGTATTTTCAGTTACATTCCAGTGTAGTCAGGTCTTTTCTGAACACCATGCATTGAATGAATTAACAGTCCTGAAGCTGTCCTTGGGGCACAGAATTTGATATACTCACAGATGTGATTATCATTGCTCTAACTCTCTCATTGTTCTCTAAGCCAGTGATGGTTTTGGTGATTTCTTGCAGATGATTTGAGCATAAAGAGTTGACTGGTTTCTTCTGCAATTTGACAATTGCAACTGATCCTATACAATTAGTTGTAAAGAAAAGAAAAAAGGAAGAAAAAAAACAGCAATAATATCTATACAATGGTTAATATCAAAAGATTGCTAAACTTGTACACTATGTTGTGATGAATTTTCTAATTAAGTTTTGCTTCACACTTGCAATAGTCATATTCAAACATTCAGTAAGAAGTATTTAAAAATGAAAATAAAATCTTAAAACAGTTTTGTAAGGAGCATCTTAATTTTTTTAACTTTATATATTAACAGCCCTTTACAAATTTGTGCATAATTTCCTTGATAAAAATCAAACCAATATCCTTCCACCTACTGTTTCTCTACAAACTCTTACAAATGACTTTAATAAGTATTTTAACGAAAAAATAGCACAAATACGTTCCAATTTTCAGGACATTGATAGAGATTCTGAACAGCTTGCTACTGCTTATCGTGGAGTTGTCTTATCTCAGTTTGAACCTACCAGTATTGATGAGTTAAGGGAGATAATTAATGATACTGGAATTAAATGCTCCCCTAGTGACATACTTCCGAGAGATCTCCTACAAAGTAATATTGATTTTCTTCTTCCTTGCATATGTCATCTCGTTAATTTGTCTCTCATCACTGGCAGCATGGATGGTCTAAAACTTGCAGATATTTCTCCTGTCATCAAAGGGAATGGCTTAGATCATAACAATTTAAAAAATTATAGACCGATCTCCAATCTATCTTTTTTGGGTAAATTGATTGAAAGAGTTGTCCTTAAACGATTGAATACTCACATGCATTCTAAAAGCCTCAATATTTCCAGGCAATCTGCTTACAAAAAATACCACAGTTCCGAAACCCTCCCTTTGAGAGTAACTCATGACATATTAGTTGCCAGTGACAGTGGACATGCCACTGTGCTGGTACTCCTTGACTTAAGCTCGGCTTTTGACACCATTGACCAAAATGTACCTTTGTCTGTATAATCTAATGATATTGATATTACTGGTATTGTCCTTAACTGGTTTAAAAGTTTTATTGTGTGCAGATCTCAAAGAGTTAGAATAGGGGGCTGTACTTCTGATCAGATTACTATTAAGTTTGGTGTGCCACAGGGATCTGCTTTGGGTTTGGATTTATTTAAAATCTATATTCTTTCAATTTACGCTGAAGTTTCTAGAATGGGTTTTAATATTCATGGTTTTGCAGATGATCACCAGGTTTATAAACACTTCAGGCACCATAATCAAGGATCAGTTCTGGTTGACTCTCTGCAATCGTTGTATCCAACGTTGGATGCGCAAATATTATTTGCAACTCAACCCTGGCAAGACCCAACTAATTGTATTTGGTCCCCCTCCTATACTAAAACTGATTCACATCAAGGGTGTTATTCTTAACTCTGTTGATTGTGTACGTTTTGACCAAATTGTTTGTAACCTTGGTGTTCATTTTGACGATACCATGTCATTTCGGCATCAAATATGTTCACTTAAAACCAGGTGCTTTAAGAATCTAAGAAATATTTCTAAAATGCGGTTTTATCTTACTAAGTCTGAGTTAAGCATTATTGTCCAATCCATGGTTATTTCGCATATTGATTATTGTAACTCACTTTATTTTGGTATCAGCCAACATTTATATGATCAACTCCAATCTGTTCAAAATTTTGCTGCAAGATTAATATATGTTAAAAGTAGATATGATCATGTGACTGATCTATTCCATGATCTTCATTGGCTTAAAATCAAGGAGAGGGTGTACTTTAAAATAATTTTGATTGTGTTTAAGCCTGTTAGAGGACTGGGTCCTAAATATATCCATGATATATTGGTAACCTCTGACCGTAGCAGAAATACATTATTGATAGAGCCTCGAGTTAAATCCTCGTATGGGTATCGCTCGTTTGCCAAGGCTGGACCTAAATTGTGGAATAAGCTTCCTGACAGCCTTAAAGAAATCCAAAATGCTGCTACTTTTAAGAGGCAATTAAAACACTACCTATTTGTCAATGGTTCTGATTTCAGCCAGAATCTCGACCAGGTTTAACTTTTGTATCGTTACTTTGAGATTTATTTAGTTGTTTTCCAGCACAGCAGTGCACACAGTTTTCTGTAGTAGTTGTGCTTATTTAAGCCTTTATTATTATTATTATGTTAATTGATCTATATCAGTTAAGCACATGTATGCTGCTGATGAAAAGGAATGTTAAACAATGAAGGGCTACATTATTCTTGCTTTATCGCTCACATAAGCTTAGAATTATTAAACGAGTAGACACACAATCTGACATTCATGCCTGACTTAACAACTTGAAACTCACAGCTCCACAATATGCAAAAGACTTTGTAATTTATAAGCATGAATATTAATTACCATCAAAGTCTGGGTCCATTGTAACTGAAACATGGTTGGTTCTCTCTGCTGCGAGATATCGACAAGTCTGTGCAGGCCAGATACTTCCTGATGAAGTCCTTAGTAACCTCAGTCTACCCAGAATGCCAGACATTTTGCTTTGAAATAAAATTATATGAAAGTACACAATATGTCATCAATAGCTGTTTTAGTATTCTTGGTGTATAATGAAAGGTTTTATTGATAAATCACCATTATCACCCACAACTTGTCAGATTGTGGGTAGTGCTATGGCTTATTGCAAGGCAATTGTGGCATTAATATTGTACCATTTGTACAAGAAGGCCTAGTCTATTACCAGAACAATTGCAGAATACCCAGCAACTAGAAAATGGGGCAAACTTGTTGCACACTTTCAGACCATGGAGCCGGCTAAGCAACACTAGATATCCCTTTGGACTTGCATGTTTTTGAAGTAAATACTGTGTTAGATTCTGATATAGTGTTGCTCATCACCACCATCACTGAACCAATTTTGCCACACAAGGAACTACCTTTGAAAGAGGACTCCCTCGCTTCTTTTTTCTAAATTCCGCTTGGAGTCTGGACCGAAATTTTATTTTATAATACTAACCTTATGTTAATGCAAAAAATACTTGTATATATTGCGATTTTATACATGTTCAGATTGACACATTAGCAATTAATGTCACTGTGAAAGTGTGCCTTATTTTCAGCGACTGCTTACCTTGCTACAACGTAATGCTTTATGGCTGTGGGGGATTCTGCGGTTACTTCCCTAACTACTGTATGCCTCTTGCCTAGAAGTCAAGCTGGCCTCCTTCACATCACAGAGTTAGCATAATAAATTGAATCCCAGTGTTACATTCCAGTATAACTTGGAGTAGGCTTATTCAATATGGGTTAACTCACAATCCCACCCGCCACTGTGGGAAAACACCTTTCTGGAAATGTGGCAGCTTAGTCACGGTGAACCGAGTACATTAATCCTTGCTTTAATTATGAGAACGACACAATGTTAAGTGTTCTGTAGGCGTAGTGTCAGAGGTGGTAGAGCCATAGGCGTAGGAGGCGGGGGGGCTGGGGGGGCTGCAGCCCCCCAACCAAAATTTTTGGTGAAAATTCGAGCAATATGCTGAGAATTTTTCGGGCACCTACTGAAAGAAGAAAAATTTGCAGTTGTGTTTTTCAATTTTTTTGGTGAAAATTCGGGCAATATGCTGAGAAATTTTCGGGCACCTACTGAAAGAAGAAAAATTTGCAGTGTGTTTTCAATTTTTTGTGTGAAAATTCGGGCAATATGCTGAGAATTTTTCCGGCACCTACTGAAAGAAAAGTAATTTGCAATGTGTTTTTCAATAGTTAAACTGATATTGTTATTATCGTTACTATTGTAACGACTTCCCCAATAATTAAAACCAATATGGAAGGGTAATAACACGGAAAATATAACCAAAATTTTTCGCGAGCTCCCACGCATTCAACATCATAATGTGCATATCATATAGTATTCATCGGTTAGTGGCATGTGATGTAATAACCGATGAATGCCTATATGATATGCACATTAACATGTTGAACCCGCGGAGCGCGCGAAAAATTTGGTTATATTTTTTCAGGCAAGTCGTTACAGCCCCCCCAAATCAAATTAGGCTCCTACGCCTATGGGTAGAGCCTATCAACAGCCATCATTTCATGAAAATATTGCTTTGGGATGGGGGCTCAATTGCGGTTACAGAAGAAAGTTTCAATTCAGAACAATGTGCAGTTGAAGTGATGTTGGAGTTATCATAAAAATGACAAAATTTACTAGTTCCATTCTGGGGCGAATGCTCAGTCGCCGTGAGGGTTGACAAGTGATTACGACTGCGCCTCCAGAAGCAATGTGATACTACTACTAGTTATAGTACTAGTAGACAGTGTGTGAACCTCAATTTCTGAAGTTAACTTAGGCCTAGCCTACATTATACTGCCTACTGAGAGCCTTACCAGTGTTGACTTCTAACGTAGTCACGATAGAGCTCTTGTATGGTTATGTCGAAGTCAACTCGCTTGTGCCTTTCTATTTATGAATATTTCTTCAAAGGCAACACAGATGAAAAATTGAATTCCTAACAACACTCGAGTCAGCAAATCGAAAATTTGAACACGGTTACCAGGTTGTCATAAACAATTACCGGTTACTGACTTGGAAGGGTCGGGAACACTGTGTAGATCAGTGGTCGGGAATCGTCTGCTACTGATTGCTGGTAGCATACGCCTGTTAAAAGCCCCATTGACTTACACACTAAAACACAAAAGTAGTTAAGACTTAAAGCTTATAACCACTACCTATCACTGGATAGCTGACAAGTTCATAGCATCATTAATTTTCCGTATCATATCCATGTAGATTTCTTTTCTATCAGAGCCTGAAGTTTCGTTATTTGTAAATAGACCTCTTTACTCAGTAGGAAACCGTACGCCGCTCCTGGGAGGCCTGAAGTGGTCTTAACGCCCTCAATGGACCCAAGTTTTGCACGACATGTACTTCTATTCATTTACTAATTCTATTCATGCTCTTCAACATGCAAGCCACACAAAAAAGAGATCCTGATTGATAACATATCAAAAGTGATGTTCTCCTACTGCTTTGGGACTTTTCCCGAACATTCGGGCGGACTGATATAGACTCTTATAGGAGTCTATATGCTGTCCTGGAACACAAAAATACATTCTGTGACCTGGAATCAGTAGAT
The DNA here is from genome assembly GCF_037975245.1 of Apostichopus japonicus. Classification (NCBI taxonomy): domain Eukaryota; kingdom Metazoa; phylum Echinodermata; class Holothuroidea; order Aspidochirotida; family Stichopodidae; genus Apostichopus; species Apostichopus japonicus. The sequence continues at coordinate 34,498,508 of NC_092568.1, read as the reverse complement.
TGATCTCACAGATATTTATACATTCTGTGATTGATCCGTGTATGTCAATTCATATGTGTGAAAGCATTTCCGACAAAAAAGAGAAAACACAAAAGTAAAAGAGGGAAAGAACTGTAACCTCAAAATTGTAGAGGGATATATTTAACAGTTTCCATACGCTGTTTTTGACTGAAGTCACGACGCGACAAATTATTGTTCTCATCAGACGATGACTATTCAAGAATCAGAACTGACCATTAAAAGGTCATAACGGTTTTGTAACAAATTTGCTATTAGAAAGCTGAAATTTGCTAAGAGCTTTCTAAAGTACTCTCATGGAAGTTCTTGCTCTCCGAATGATTTTCAGACATCGAGCAGGGTTCAATTAGAAAAGAGTGGCATTAAAATGCTTGTTGAAGTTTGACTTGAATCAACAATTTTTGACTTTCTAAAACCGCACGCAATACTGACGACCTTTTGATGCCTTTGAGATCCTGGGATATATGTCTCTATATAACGTGACAGTTAGATATTTATATATAAATGATATTGTAGGATATTATATATGTATATATGATCTAGCTAGTATAGGCCCTATCTGGATTTGTGGACAACTTAAGGTGAGATATATTTATTTATTATAAGATCTTGAACTTGAATATCGAACTATCTGATATCTGATTATGTATTTCCGATAAAGAAATAACGTCACTTCAAAATGATGTACTTACTATCAGGTGCGTATCCAGGGGGGGGGGCGTTGGGGGCGCGCGCCCCCCGGGTAAGGAAAAGAGGAGAGAAAAAAAGAGAAGAAAAAAGGGAAAGGGAGGGGGGAAAAAGAAAAGGAGGAAAGGAAGGAAGGGAAAAGAAAAAGAAAAAAGAGAGAAAAAGGAGAAAAGGAGGGAGTAGAAGAAAGCCAAGACCTCGGGAAGAGAAAGAGGAACAGTCATAGTTAAAGCGCTGATCCCTATTATATACACAGGGTAGCCAGTGACAGATCAAGGATTACGGAGGGGGTGTGCGCCTCACCCTACCCCTTACATCGACAACTCCATTTTTGACGTTTCCATTTTTCCTCTCTCACTAATGTATCTATATAAGTACTATATATGGTCTATCATAACGCGTGTGTGTGTATGGACGGCTAAAACAATTGTACAATTGTGCTATATGGAACCAACTGTGCACTGGTCTTGAACTCGACCGAGTCGTCGGGGAACATGACGCATTTCGGGAAGGGGGTGACCGCCCCCCCCCCCCGAGCAAATTTTCTTTATGACATAGCTAGTAATTTCAAAATAGACAATGCTTAGATGCAACTTACAAGGCCTGGGAAGTGTCATTTCCAGCGATCTGGGAGGCATTGTCGGCCAAAATTTTTATTGTACGCTTCGCGCCAACTTATGGTGGCGCTTCGCTTAGATAGTTTGCCTACAGGCTTCGCCCCTCCCTTGGCAATTACTCGCTACACGCCTGTTCGAATTTGTAAAGCAAAGAGCAGATATAATATCATATCAGTGAGCATTGAAATGCATGTTCCACGATTAACAGCCTCAAAAACTGTCTATGTGTGTAGTCAAAGGCGTAGGAGCCCAATTGGATTTGGGGGCTGTAATGACTTGCCCGTAAAATATAACCAAAATTTTTCGCGCGCGAAGCGCGCGTTCAACATATAGATGCCAATATCATATCAGCAAGCATCGGTCATTACATTGCATGGTATCGTGTACCTTACGGTCCGTGAAAGTTGCGCAGTATACCGCCGGATGCTAATGTAAACAACCAAATGTTTTATGTAGTTTGTAGATGGAGAAAAAGCATACAGATCCATTTATGTCAAAACTCTCTTTTACAGTATAGTACTGTCGGCCAAGCTTACAACTTTATTTTAATTACCAAGGAGATCATTTTTAAGCTATTCATTGCTATTTATTTTTCTTTCAGTAGGTGCCCGAAAAAATGGGAAAAATTTGGTTGCGGGGGGGGGGGGGGAGCCCCCGCCTCCTGCGGGACCTACGCCTATGTGTGTAGTGTTCGGTTTCGGAAATATCTGCTATTTTTCATTTCCTTCAACCAAGTTTTATAAAAGCCATTATAAAGAGGTTTTAATATTTCTACACCAATAAATTAACTCTGTCTGAATTTTCCTCACCAACATTCTTCATCATACTTTCCTCTACTCGTGCAATTTTGACCTGTCTGTTAGGGGTTCAAGGAGGTTTTTCTATATTGGTTGTCCATAGATTGAATTTTGTGCAACATTATGGGTATGTTTTCAAGTGATTTTGTTCACGAGAAATGTGAATTTTCAAATTCTCAACAAATAATGGGCTTAAAACCTTCAAAAGTGGGGCTTTCGGATATTGTGGGCCGTGACGTATAGAATCACCTACAAAAGCAATGATCCATAGGACATGCAATCAGGTCGAACATGATGTGTGACTGTTGACAATCTTCAAAAAGGTTATGGATGGAAGGGAAAAATGGGAAATACTTGGTTCTCAGGCAAAAGTGTACATCTGGTTGCTCATTTTCAAGCCCGAGAAGTGCCATTTCCGGTGATCTGGGGGGTATCAAAACCAGAAATTTTCTTGTACGCTCCGCGCCAACCGATGGTGGCGCTCCGCTTAGATAGTAATTCGCGCCCCCCGGGTTAGAAAATCCTGGATACGCGCCTGACTATGGTGTAATATTTTCATGGTTCTAAGGTGAACGGCAGTGAACTGGTTACTTCGATAACCTAGCCTAATTATTTATGCATGAATTGTTGCTCCTTTAAGTAACAGCAGTGACTTTTATTAGCACTTTTAAGTAGGCCTAATAGCCCTACTTATGGAAAACTTAATACTAAACTCATGTGCAGAGTGCTGAGGACATGCCATATAACCAGATACATCTTTATGTATGTATGTATGTATGTATGTATGTATGTATGTATGTATGTATGTATGTATGTATATATATATATATATATATATATATATATATATATAAATATATATATATATATATATATAAATATATATATATATATATATTTATATATATATATATATATATATATATATATATATATATACTAAACTCATGTGCAGAGTGCTGAGGACATGCCATATAACCAGATACATCTTTATGTATGTATGTATATATATATATATATATATATATATATATATATATATATATATATATATATATATATATATATAAATATATATATATATATATATATATATATATATATATAAATATATATATATATTATATATATATATATATATATATATATATATATATATATATATATATATATATATATATATATATATATATATATATAGATGTATCTATTGAGAAGGATTAATACCCTTAACATTGTTTAGGTCTTAGAATCATTCATTGAACGTGCATTGCTCTATGCTTAAAGGGTGTGAAGACTCACGCAAAAAGAAACGTCTAATGCAGGTAATTTGACCTAGTTTCGAATGAGGTGTAACAGAAGTGATAAACACCACCATCAATCCCAGAAAATACACACACAGCTTGCTACCGTCGGTAATTAGACACTGGTGTACAGTCAGTACTTACAGCTGCGGTCAATACCCACAGCACAGTATACAAACGATACAGCGATGGACATCTCAGGTCCAGCTAAATATAACAAGGTATCACGTTTCATTAATGTCTGCATTATGTAGCGACGCGAACAAAACGTCACTTGTAAGCAACAGAAAGTTAACTTTTTTTTCAGATGGCCGCACTCGGTTTGGGGCGAGTCTTCAATGCCTTTAAGTGTTTTCTTTGAACCTATTTCTCCTGATTGTACCTGCAGGCTGGACTCAAGTAACTTTTGCAACGATAACGGTGATCGTGAACAGTCGTAATACTGGATTGATAAGCTGTTCCGGGAAGGGGATATGGGGGGGGAGGGGGATAAGTTTCTTCCATATATGGCCTACATTTAATAACACACTCTACAAAATGAAAACCATAGTACTGCACAAATGTAGTTAAAGGACGGAAATGATAGCACCATGTTATAAGTCCACATACCAAAACGTACATTTCACAAAGGAGACCCATCTCCAAGACGGTTTTCAGTCAACTATTGGTCCCCACCCCCCCCCCCTCCCTTTGAACGCTGGCTACAGGCATGCATTGTATCATGTGCCACCAAAATCTATATCTATCCATTTTACCTCTCAGAAAGTCACATGAGTGCCATGATGATTGTATCCAGTTCAAGTTATTTTAATTTGTCTGTCATCAGTTATCATTTATTAGGGGATAAATACGAGGGGAACCGGTCTTAAATTTGATTTGAGACCGATGATGACGTCATCGAGGAGGCTGAGCGGACCGAGGCGATAGCCGAGGTCCGCTAAGCTTAGCGACAAGGTTTCTTTTGTTATATAGTGTCAACATTGGACGCTTTACGCTTCGGTTCTTCGTTGAAGCACCTCGATAAGGTTGCTGACATTGACTCTAGCTCAAAATTAATCCCTAAGTCATTCATGTTACTCGAAGTATTTAGCTGGATGATTTAAGAAGAACGTACAGTGTGTATTGAGACTCGGTGTATGTGAAAACATATACAGTACTACTGCTGTAACTAATTGCAAGTAGGCTATATATATACTGTACAGTATTCTTTTGCAATTTGAAACATTTCTTTCCCCATAAACATATTTGCATATACTCATGGTAATGCACACCATGTCTTCATTTCTTTTAATTATGACTTCATGATTGCCACGGCAACAAACCAGTGTTTGTCTAACATTTCGATCCTGAAGCAATTCTCCTCTCTATACACTCGACCAGTCTCGAATCGCATTCGAGACTGGTCCAGTATACAGAAAGTTGGTATAGGCATTTATGAATGATTGATCGATCGATTGATAAGGTAGGTTGCAAGCGGATGACGAAGGGACGGGGGAGGATAAAAACAATGTTCATCGGTGTATCACACCAGTGTGAAAAAACAGTATTTGAACATTCCTGGCGGCATGGCTCCGGTCATATTCTGCATGGGTTAATTATGGGAAGGGAGAAGAGGGATGGAGATTTTTTATGTGTCACCCCCTTCATTGGTTGCATCCAAAGCAATGTAAAAGTTCACTTTCTAAATACAAAGGAATACTTTCCCATCCTGTATGTTTATCAAATAATCTCCAGGTACTATGACATGGCAATATGCACGAACACTCAAAAGATGAATTTGGTTTCCATCTAATTGACTATTGCTAATTGACTAATTCATAAAGTCATTTCCATGCATCAATCCATAATCATGCCGTTAACATAATTATATATTACTTCATAACACTTCACAACTTCAGCTCAGAGGTTTATAATGCAATTCCAGATAAACCTATCAGTAAATCTGCTAAAAGTTTTAGCAGTACTTAATGAATCTTTATTTCTGAAATGAGGCAGCGACATTATTCAAGGTATCAATATTTCTTTTCTTTTTTAAAAAAACGGAAAAAAACGCAGTAACTCGAAGCCATGAATATGTGTATCGTTGGATATCTGATACGCAATGAACCAGCTCATTGGAAGATCATTAGCATTGCTAGAAAATAAACGTTATATTTAGTCAACTAATGCATTTTATTCTCAACAACCATTTAATTACCAGCCTTGTGATATTTATCTCGACTGAGGTTACTTGTCCATGGACACTCGTCAAAGTTCAGAACCGCAAGGAAAACATTTTTGGATATTTTCAGCTTTGTAAGGAGTTCGCAACAGTGGTGATATTGAAAAGGAAATTCTGCTATGTGTGTAGCACTCCTCTCTTAAACCAAGTTTACATAGAAGAGCTCTCTTTCAAGAGATAATAATGTGAGTATAAACAATTTCTAAAAGCAAATAGATCACACACACAAAGTCAGCATTACAGGGGAGGGGGGCACGGGGCACTTTCCCTCCAATTTCGAAACTCTCAACCCCCTCCCCGATTTCAAACATAAAGAGTACCGTAGTAAATTTTTAACTTCTTTATGAATCAGTACAGTTTATTTTATTGTAGTAAAATGCATATCAAATTTCATCCTGAGAATATTATCATCACCATTCTTTTATTTAAACATAAATATATAGCCTAATTGTTTTATTATTTTCACATTTGTCATTGTTATATGTATAGAAGATCAACGTGAGAGTACTTCCATGCTTAATGGCTACTGTACAATAAATAGGCTATATAGTTTTAAGATGCATTACTAAAATTCATCAGTATTGCCCTTAAAAATCAACTAGAAATCTAGTCACCCAAGATCAAATTTCAACGAGCAGTTTACTGCAGCCGTGCACGCTAAATGTATATAGTTATCCACACTGAGACGTAATTTTTATTATCTTTTATTCAACACTCCTGAACGTCTGTGAAAAATAAGATGAATGAAAACGTGCAGGAAAAACTATTGAAAACTTCTACAATTGTTAGTGTACTCAAATTTGGAGCCAATAATGATGTTATTTTACAGTATCTCCCCACTTTTCAGATATGCATACCAGTAAACCTATTAAAATGGATTTCTCATATTAATAAGATTAAGACTTCTATTTCTAAAATAATTGGGGTATTGCATAAAAATTAAAGAGTTTTACCTAGTTATATATCCTTAAGAACGTATGCAATATACTCATTCATCCTCATTTAATTTATTGTAATCTAGTGTGGGGAAATGCTCACCCTTCTCATCTGTTCATCTGCACATATATCCCCCCCCCCTTTTTTTTTACCAGATTATGTTTTCTTAATATTTTTGACATCCACAGACACCAATGCGCTATATTCAGTTTTAAATTTGTTAAGTAAAAGTTACCAGAAATTTTCAAACATTTCGTTTCTTTCACTCATAATATACATTCCCACAATACCAGATCCTCCCAACAGTAATTTTCTCTTCCCATTAATTCTGACCTTTTTAAACGCTCAATTTTATCTGATGGTACTTAGTTCTGGAATCAAATCTGTGATTCAATAAAACAAATGCAATATCCGTAAAGTTATTTTCTTATAAGAACTTTCAAAAAAAGACACTTATATCTAAATATGAACACTTCTAGTTTACCCTAATGTATTTTCATCTTCATTTTTGTTTGTTTATATAGGGTGTTCCGAAAGTTCGTTCCGCCCTAGAGCCCATCTTTCCTTCAGCATCTAAAGAGAAATCGGGAGAGGGCGGAACGAACTTTCGGAACACCCTATATTTGACATCTTTCTATTTTGACCCAACTGACTGCTCCATTTCTTTTCTTCTGGGCAAGTTACGGGGTGGGTCCATCTGATGGGTGGGGGTGGGGGGGGCAGATCATCTTCTTATTCTCTATTTTCCCTTTTAATTACATTTACTTTGTAATTAATTAAGTTACGGTGGGCTTTTTGAAAAAGCTTCGGCTTCAAGCCCTTCCACTATTTTCTAATCGATTGTTATATGTATTTTCATTGTAAAAATTGTAAGATATGCATGAAAATGAAAAAAAAAAAATCAAAGCAAAGCAAATGAAATCAAAATGACATTTTAATACATAGCTAATATAACATGGCTCATTTTACACTCGGTTCTGAAACTATGAGGGTCACATCATAAACTGAACACCTCTAAATCCATTTCACATTATGTAATTTATCCGAACGGAATGACATTTTTATGGTTTGTTTTCGATCACTTATATCAGCTGAGGATAAAACGTGAATTCCTGGCAAGATAATGTTTTGCAGGCCTTTTAATTTTAAACAAAATAGCAAGAATGCACAACGGAGTACAGCAGCTCAGCGATCATTTCTTCTGCTTCTTAAGATTCTTCAATGTTGTTTCCAATATAGCCTGGACTTCTGGGCTGCTATTCAAGCGGGCGAAGAGTGTGGCATCTTTATCCCGATCCTTGCGGAATACTTCTAAATCATTTTCTCGTATTCCAGCTTTTACCCTGGCCCTACCGATATCTAAATGATAACCATATACATAAAGTATTATTGAGACCAGATGAAACAGAAGAAAATGAAGATTTTACTGTGTGTCATCGCGGACACGCAACTAGAAAGGGAAACTTTATTTTATACGGTCAAATGAGCCAACCTTCGTCACAATATGTATATACACTGTGCGTGTGAAATGATATTAAAATTCTACATTAATTGGATGTTATGGTGAGGTGCATTTGGCAGGTAAGTTCCAGAACCATGAATCAGAAACAACTTTAAAATTCAGTAGATTTTACACTAATCAGAGATTAAAGAATAATTTGAGTGCACTGGAATTCCGTTTCTCTGGGAATAATGCTATTTTAGATATTGTCCAGACATGGGGAAAATTGCTACCGGTTCAGTGATCCAACTTCCGGCGGTGCTGTGACCTTGTATCTATCGGCAGATTTGGTTCCTCGGACGAAATTAGCATCTTTCGCTACCATAAAGCAATTACGGGCTGGCGGCCCCAGACCCATCGGTTCTGAGCCCGTTAACCGGTGAAGCAATCCCACCATTTTGTACAGGATTTAAAGGCATAACACAATCACATCAAACAGTCTTCAATCTGACAAGTTATTGGTGACGTGCACAAGATTTCGAATTTCCCCTAAACTGAGTAAGGACGGGCACGACCCTTTATGGACTAGTTGCAGGGGGATCAAAACTTTGACGGACCTATGATGGGGTGGCTGTGGGGTGTTTGAATGCAAATTCCCTGTACGGGACAAATCCTCAACTGACAGTTTTTCCCTCGAGTGCCGATGGAGCACGCGACTTTCATTCTTATTTTCTACAGGTTTTCAAACATCATACATAATTATGCTTGGAATAGAAATTAAGCTAACCTGCAGTCATTAATTTACATTGTACCGCCACCAGTTGTAACGCTGATCCCTTGCGGAAGGCAAAAGTGACCTATGTGCTGATAATGGAAGTATATATATGGCAGTGTGTGTATATATATATATATACATATATATATATATTATGTGTGTGTGTCTGTATACGTTCTTTGACACCTTCAATTGGAGACACTATAACTAAAAAAATTACATGGGCCGAATACGGTATAAACCTTATATAACGGTATATATATATATACGGTACTACAGTGAATCAATACAAGGTCAACCAGGTATGACAAAGCCTATAAGACCAATCTGGTTTTCTTCATTTTGGCAATAATTGACGAGATTTGTCTATTCCTACCTGGTACTTCTAGCCATTTAGCCACCTCCTTCTTTGCCACCGTCATCACTTGGTCCAAGGGAACAACCTCATCTACCAAGCCCTCCTTAAGAGCTTGGTCAGATTCCAAAAGCTGTCCTGTTTGAGGATATATGCAAAGTGGTTTGAGTTAGCAAGTCAACAAGGTCTCAACTATTTGCAAGATTTTAAGATGAATGCAATACATGCTTTCATTGATTGTATGAAGTCACAATGGGGAAGGGAAAGTTAGGGGGAGGGGGCTTAATATTCATATCGAATACCTTGATATAATTTATATAATGGTAAAATGTAAATTAACACAGGTCGGCGTGTATGGCAAGCCAAAACCCCAATAAATCGAAAAACCGGTTTATCGTTCGAGAATCCGGGATTGTCTCCGACAAACCCAGATTTATGCTCGATAATTCGGGTGTATCTAAATTACTTTGATAAACTCGGATTATCAATTGCAAAATCATGGATTTTCGGGTGATATTCCATTTTTTTTTCTCGATAATCCTGGATTATCAGTCAATATCCTGGTATATCGGCGACAATTCAGGATTATCGATCGATGATAAAACTGTATTATCAACCGATAAACCGGATTTTGCGATTTGTTGGGCATTTGGCTTGCCATAGGCGTCACGTTCAGTCAGACCCTATGTATATTTTGCGACATCAAGCCTAATTCTCCGGTCACCATCCGTCCCAAGGACCTGTCATTTTGAGAGCTCCTGCATGACACATAAACAAACAAACGTAAGGCGTGAACTAATTATAATTATACCTATACCTAAATTGTTATACTTATACCTATAAAGCTATACCTATATACCTATAGGCTATAGTTATACCTATTTATAGGTATACCTCGTTGACAAAGCTCCTCTGTTCTCCTAACTCCAATCAAATTTTCCATCATGGTCTGCAAGTAAAATGGAATTGGCATACCCTGAAAGCAAGGGGAATAAAAAAAGGAAGAAATAAGGTGAATTAAAAAGGAAGAAAATAAGAAGATATTTTAAACATATTGCGTAATGAATTAATTAATACAGTTGCAGAGGTCCATTTCTCACTGTTTTCTTACTAGTTTACTGGATTATGGGTGCTTCGAATTGATTTCTCCGAGTCACATCAGATACCGTAACATTTCAATAATTCCACATCTTCTTCTACTTTCACGATCAGAAAACCTGAGTCATATACAAGAAAGCTTAGCAAGCTTTACTAGCTATTTAAAAAAAACTAACCATTACTGTAATTTAAACATCACTTAAATCATTACTTGAAGCTGTTACATGGTAGCATGGGCGTCGACTTGCTTCTCGAATGGGCGTCCGGGGGGTGGGGTGGGGATTATAACTGACAGTCCATCTGATTGCCACTCGTTGTGACGGGGCTATGCACAGGTGGGCAAAATTAGTCCGACGGCCACTTTGCTGAGACTTGCCAGCAGGCTTTGAAAGCCATGTAAATGCTTTTTGAAGACCAATAACTGTTTATTTATTCGGTCACCACTGCAGTGTGTGTAGGAGTATTCCATTCCATGTTAGCATCGGGATACAGGTTATTAAAAAAAAACATTTATGCTACCAAAAGAACTTGAACAAGTGGGGGGGGGGGAACATAATTCATCACAGGCAGTGCTTCCGTACTATTGAAATAGCCTGTGGTGCAGGAGGACATGACTGAAAATATATTTTGACCTGTCACATGCAAAGCGGATCTCCCAAGAATTTACCATCGGGCACCCCAGGCTTGACGAGAAAAGGGTCGGGGTCAGGGGAGCTACATCCCTTGACACGAGGTATATAGGTCGGGGCAAATATGGGATAAATAACACCTTATTCTCATTTGCGTAATATAATGCAGAAAGAATGTTAGATATCAAGTAGGAAAGTCCGATGACATATATTCCCCGTGGCTCCTGAATCTGGCTCTCTATGTCACTAGACAACCTCTCCCCCCTTCCGTCCCCGCTCCCCGTCCTCCATACAAAAGAAGAAGTCATAGATGGCGTTTATCCAATAAGCTGCGCTGTTTTTGTTACCTTGTTTACAAGCCTTGCGACCCACATATACACCCATACATACACACGTTCATACAAGTCCAAGACCATATCTGATTGCACCGTGCATGCTTGTGTGTAGACTTGATAAGTACTTTATTTTGGTTGCTTAATGATTAACTTCCTTATCGAGCATGAGGCCCATTTATTTACTAAGGTTATCTTTCCTTAAAAGTGGCTTCCACATTTTGATTGTATAACAATAGTGACGGTAAAATAATTTAGGATACTTGGAGTAACAAGAGCCCAAGGGCACTGTGGTTCCTTGCTTGGGGTATATGATAATACACATAATATTATCAAGCAAGATTGGGCTCAAATAGTCCAAGTGATTGTGGTCCTACATGTTCCCATAAAGTAACCAACACTATACCCAACACTTTTGTGATCACAAAATGTGATCAGATTTTTGATCACAAGGCACTTTTGAGATCTAAATATTGCGTCGAAAATGTAAGAAGTATAAGAGACCTACAAGCGTGTCAACAGATATGATAACATTGGTGACCTCAGATGACATGACCTTTAAGTTTCAAAATGTTCCACCACCCCATTCACAACTTGTCTCAAAATATCAACCATGTCACACCTTGGCATTGAGATTTAATTGCATTAAATGTCAAAAAATTAACTTTGAACTTGTATACATAACTTCACACACAAAGGTCACCCGGAGGTCAACCAATTGACATTTTTGATCGGTGAGACCTAAACAGAGCATGACTGTAAAAATTCAAACATTTTTTCTTTGCCCATTTTCTCCCCCCAAAATACTAGTTTTTTAACATTAGCTGACCTTTGGTGACGTTGGATCACATGACCATTCAGTTTGAAAATATTCCCCTATACCATTTGCAACTTGTCCAAAAAAATCAACCTTGTCACACCTTGGCACTGGGAGTTATTGCATTAAATGTGTGAAAATTAACTTTGACCTCATATAACTTCGCACACGAAGGTCACACGGGGGTCAACCCATTGACATTTATGATCAGAAGGTACCTTTAACATCTGAAAATAGCATCGAAACTGTAAAAATCCACAAACCACGAAAAGGTCACCAGAGGTCAAATTGAGGTCACAGGTCACCCAGATGCGGGTCGACAAATGGATTACATTGAAGCAACTCCCAACCCTAACGGACAATTTGTTCTCAAGTTATCGCAAAAATACCAGTTTTTTATCATAAATTGACCTTTGGTGACCTTGTATCACATGACCGTTATGTTGGAAAATATTCCCCTATACCATTTGCAACTACTCCAAAAATATCAACCTTGTCACACCTTGGAACTGGGAGTTATTGCATTAAATGTCTGAAAATTAACTTTGACCTCATATAACTTCACACACGAAGGTCACACGGGGGTCAACCCATTGACATTTATGATCAGAAGGTACCTTTAATATCTGAAAATAGCATCGAAACTGTAAAAATCCACAAAACACGAAAAGGTCACCAGAGGTCAAATTGAGGTCAAGGGTCACCCAGATGCAGGTCGACAATTGGATTACATTGAAGCAACTCCCAACCCTAACGGACAATTTGTTCTCAAGTTATCGCAAAAATACCAGTTTTTTATCATAAATTGACCTTCGGTGACCTTGTATCACATGACCGTTAAGTTTGCAAATATTCCCCTATACCATTTGCAACTTGTCTCAAAATATCAACTGGGTAACACCTTGGTACTGGGAGTTATTACACTAAATGTCTGAAAATTAACTTTGACCTCATATAACTTAACATACAAAGGTCACCTTGGGTCAACTTATTGACATTTTTGATTGATGAGACCTAAATTAGAGCATCAAACTTTACAAATTCAAACAATTTTTTCTTTGCCCATTTGCTACCCCCAAAATACTAGTTTTTTAACATTAATTGACCTTTGGTGACCTCGGATCACATGACCGTTAAGTTTGAAAATATTCCCCTATACCATTTGCAACTTGTCCGAAAATATCAACCATGTCACATCTTGGAACTGGGAGTTGTTGCATTAAATGTCTGAAAATTAACTTTGACCTCGTATAACTTCGCACACGAAGGTCACACGGGTGTCAACCAATTGACATTTTTGATCGGAAGGTACCTTTGATATCCAAATCTAGCATCAAAACCAAACATTTTCTATTTTGATCGTTTCCTCCCAAAATAAGCACATTTTTTCTAATGTGACCTTTGACCTTTTGACCTTGGTTTCAGATGTAGTTTAATCTCCTGATTCCAAAAAACAAAACGACAAGTCTGTACAACCATCCTAACTCCGACCGAAAAACTTTGACCCCACATAACTTCGCACATAAAGGTCACACAGGGTCAACCTGATGACATTTACGATCAGAAGGTACCTTTGACATCTGAAAATAGCATCAAAACTGTAAGAATCCCCAAAAACATGTAAAGGTCACCAGAGGTCAAATTGAGGTCACGGGTCACCCAGATGCGGGTCGACAATTGGATAACATTGAAGCAACTCCCAACCCTAACGGACATTTCGTTCTCAAGTTATCGCAAAAATACTAGTTTTTTATCATTAATTGACCTTTGGTGACCTCGGATCATATGACCGTTATCTTTGAAAATGTTTCCCTAACCAGTTCACAACTTGTCCCAAAATATCAACCTTTTCGCACATTGGCACTGGGAGTTATTGCCGTTTTAATATTTTCGGTTTTTGGACCATAACCGACCTTTGGTGACCTTTGTGGGCACCAAAAACAATAGGGCACACCTTCTCCATATGGCGGATCTATAGTCCAAGTTTGGCCTCAATCCAACATTCCCTTATTGAGATAGAGCGTACCCAAGCAAGTGTCACAGATGCACACACACACACACACACGCCTACTCACCTCCACAATAATATTGGGACCAGTAACTTGGTACGTTTTGCATCAACAATTGTGGGACCTGATTTGTGGGACCAGAATGTACACCTTATGTGTGGGACCTTAAAAACACACCTTTGTGGGACCAGTCCAAATTGTGGGACCAAAAAAACACACCTGAGAAACATCATTTGTGGGACCAGACCAAATTGTGGGACCAAAAAAACACACCTGAGAAACATCATTTGTGGGACCAGACCAAATTGTGGGACCAAAAAAACACACCTGAGAAACATCATTTGTGGGACCAGTCCAAATTGTGGGACCAAAAAAACACACCTGAGAAACATCATTTGTGGGACCAGACCAAATTGTGGGACCAAAAAAACACACCTGAGAAACATCATTTGTGGGACCAGACCAAATTGTGGGACCAAAAAAACACACCTGAGAAACATCATTTGTGGGACCAGACCAAATTGTGGGACCAAAAAAACACACCTGAGAAACATCATTTGTGGGACCAGACCAAATTGTGGGACCAAAAAAACACACCTGAGAAACATCATTTGTGGGACCAGATAAAACATGTTTCAAACTAAATTTGTGGAATCACACCCAATATGTGGGACCACAAATCATGCTGTTCCAACATGTCTGGGACCAAAAGCAGACCTTTCAAATGGTTTGGGTACCAATCCCAAAATGCAGGATTAACTCCTTTGTGGGACGTACCATCTAATGAACACAAATACCGAGTCTCTGTCTCTAAGACAGAAATTAAAGGAGCTTTGGTAGTTGAAAGATAAATTATACATAAGTTTATGTACTGTTTCCCCCCCCCCCCCCTCCCCCGAAATCAGCAATATATTCATCCTGCGAATATTTTCCCCAAAAAACTGCCTCAGCAATAGCAATTTCCAACAGAAATTTCTTTAATCGGCAGAAAAAACGGTATATGAATTTTTCTTAAGTTGACGTCCCAGCTCAATAAGTTGGAGGAATACTGTACAGAAAATAAGGAACACATTTATCTCTCATAACTACCTTTCCTCCTTTAGCCATTCAGATGTGTCAAGTTAAGGAACTGTAAATATGTTAGGAAAAGAACATTTTCAATTTTTCACAGTTGTCCTTATCTTTCAGTCTACACTGCATATAATTTGACAAATTGACCACAGTAATTCACTTTTCATTCAGTTTGAGTTTGAACTAATACCTTTTCATGCACAACATACTTGGCATCAAGGTATTCTAATTCGAAGTATTTCTCTGTTTAATTGATACATCAGAATAACTGCTGTTTGGCTAAAAGAACTTTTTAAGAAATAATGCTAAAGATTTTTTCTATTAGTAGTGCTCATTGCTCAACAAGGATAGCAGCTTTATATGTATTCATACTGGGCAGAATCAACAATGTTGTCAGTTTGCACTAACATTTACAGTAGGCTCAAATGAGCACAGAAAATGTGGGACCAACCAACTATATATATATATATATGTATGCATGTATATATATATATATATATATATATATATATATATATATATATATATTTAAAGCAGGAGGCCCGGGTTCGAATCCCGGTGGAGGCCCGAAGTTTTTTCACTGTTCTGGATTTTCCTTCACATTACGTTTTCAACGGGGACACCCTAACCATGGACGCTGATTGTATGTCTAGAGGTTCGAAACAGGTAAGGAAGGTCGTAATTCCACTGTAGGCTATTGACACCTGTATCGAACAATACTAGTTCTGTTCGTGGTGACATATTTTTGCCTTACTCTAGAGATCAAACATGATGCTAACCAACTCGAAAATCATTTGTGATTCCTAAAGCTGGATATATATATATATATATATATATATATATATAAATATAAATATGTATAAATATATACATATATATATATATATATACTCGAAAATCATTTGTGATTCCTAAGGCTGGATATATATATATATATATATATATATATAAATATGTATAAATATAAATATGTATAAATATATATATATATATATATATATATATATAGTTAAAATTATATATATAGTTAAAGTTATATATATAGTTAAAGTTATATATATAGTTAAAGATAATTCCTGGCCTAGCATATCCTGTTTTATAGCCCCACAGAAAACTTCGAGCCTCCACCGGGATTCGAACCCGGGCCTCCCGCTTTAAATATGTATATATATATATATATATATATATATATATATATTTATATATATACATATATATATATATATATATATATACATTTATATATATACATATATATATATATATATATATATATATATATATATATATATAAAGTTATATATATAGTTAAAGATAATTCCTGGCCTAGCATATCCTGTTTTATTGCCCCACAGAATTGTTTAAGAAATACTAAGGTTTTTTTTTTTTGATTAGTAGCTAGTCCTCAATAAGGATGACAGCTTTTTATAGATTTCATACTGGGCAGAAGCAACTGTGTTGTCTGTTACCCCTTTCATTTACAGTATAGGCTTCAATGAGCACAGAAAATGTGGGACCAACCTGCTGTTGGTTAAAAGGATAAATCAAAGCTAACTTGCACTTCTTGTTTTATATCCCCACCGAATTGTTTTACAAATAAAATCTGCTTAGTTGATATAGATTAGATTAGATTATATTATATTAGATTATATATATAAATATATAGGAATTATCTTTAACTATATATATAACTTTATATATATATATATATATATATAACTTTATATATATATATATATATATATATATATATATATATATATATATATATAGATATATATATATATATATATATAGTTAAAGATAATCATGGCTAACTTGCACTTCTTGTTTTATATCCCCACCGAACTTTTTAAGAATAATAATAATAAGTTTTTTTTTTCTATTAGTAGTCCTCAACAAGGATAGCAGCTTTACTTGTATTCATACTGGGCAGAAGCAACAATATAGTCAGTTTTCACTAAAATTTACCATAGGCTCAAATGAGCACAGAAAATGTGGGACCAACCTGCCAATAACCTGATGTAAAGGTCAAAGAATAACTCATGGCCTTTCATATTTTATATTCCCACAAAATTGTTTTACAAAAAGCGGCTTAGCTTTACTCAATTAGAAGTCATTAACAGGAGTGGGAGCTTGATATGTCCTACATAATGGGCAGAAAGCAACTATTATGTCTGTTCCCACTAACATTTACAGTAGGTCCTTATGAGCACAGAAAATGTGGGACCAACTTGTCAAATAACCTGCTGTATATATAGTTGAAGATAATTCCTGGGCTAGCACCTCCTCTTTAATATCCCGACTGAATTGTTTAAGAAATAAGGCTAAATTTCTTGTTATTAGTAGTCCTCAACAGGGATGACAGCTTGTTATGTATTTCATACTGGACAGAAGCAACTGTGTGCTCCTCCACCCCTCACTTTTATGCACTTTTTGGCTACTCAATTAGTAGTCCTTATCATGGGTGGCAGTTTTATATACTCGGCAGAACCAACAATGTCAGTTTCCACACACATATTACAGTACGATCTAATAAGCGCAGAAAATGTGGGACCAACCTGCCAACCTATTTAGTTCATTTAAGGATAATTCCTGGTCTTGTCTTCATGTTGAATATACCCTTTAAAAAAAAATTGCCAAAAAAAAGCTAAGTTTTTAATTTTAATTTTCAGGTTTACAGACTTGTTCAGGGCCAAGGCCTTCTCACACGACTTTACAACTTAACCCTGGTCATTGCTAACTTGTCACACCTACACACCAAAGTCTGTACAATTCAATCTATCTCTCCTGGGGCACCACAGTGCACCACAACCATGTGTCCCCCGGAGGACTTCCCTTAGGATGCAGCAACAACGGGCGCAAACAACTATATTTACAAGTTACCTCGCAAGTCCCCATTTATACATCTGTGTGAAGAGAGGCAATGGAGATAAAGCGCCTTGCCCAAGGACACTACGTAATGATCTGGCCAGGGCTCGAACCTGTAATCCTTAGAACGCAAGTCCACTGCCCACTTGACCACAATGCCCTCCACAGGGGTTTAGGATATGCCCTTGAGTTGAAGACAGAAATTTTGGTTCCCCCATGTGCCCCCCCCCCTTCGCTTTCATGTACTTTTTGGCTACTCAATTGGTAGACCTTATACAGGGTGGCAGCTTTATATACTGGGCAGAAGCAAGAATGTCAGTTTCCACACAAATTTACAGTACGATCTAATAAGCGCAGAAAATGTGGGACCAACCTGCCGACCTATTTAGTTCATTTAAGGATAATTCATGTTGAATATACCCTTTTAAAACAAATTGCCAAAAAAAAGAGCTAAGTTTTACTCAACTAGGAGTCCTAAACAGGGGTTTAGGATATGCCCTTGAACACAGAAAATTTGGTTCCCCATGTGCCCCCACCCCCAATTTCATGTACTTTTTGGCTATACTCAATTAGTAGCCCTAATTAAGGGTGGCAGCTTTATATACTAGGCAGAAGCAACAAATTTGTCTGTTTCCACTAAAATTAACAGTAGGCTCGAATGAGCACAGAAAATGTTGGACCAACCTGCATATAGTTAAAAGAATAATTTCTGGGCTTGCACTTACCCTTTTAAAAAAAATTGCAAAAAAGCTTAACATTTTGCTCAAGTAGTATTCCTTAACAAGGGTTTACAATATATGCCCTTGAGCACTGAAAATGTGTTTCCCTCATGCTTCTCCCCTTTCTCATGTACTTTAAGGCTACTGTATAACAGTTTAATAAGCACTATACAACAGTAAATTTATCCCAGACTTGTACGATACTGTAGGACTGGAAAACTCTTGAGATATTGACTGGAAACCATGGTTTTCAATAATAATATATAGCCAACATGCTTGTGTGATCTTTAAACTGTGAGACCAAACAGGCATGAACAATATAGGGCATGGTACAGTTTAGTGTACCCCGTGCCACCCACCCCCCCCCCTCTAACTCTCTGGTGGAAGTAAACCGTGGCATTACACTGCATGCAAGGACTGCCAAAAACTTCAGAGGAAGTTTACCTTCATACTTTTTTCCATTCCACTAAAATAATTCAAAGGCATACTGTAAAACCTAGATAGTACAGGAAACAACATTGATGATCTGTTATTTTTGTAGTATGCTGGAAAAAAAATTCTACTGAAATTGATGTGAAGTGGCATTACATCTATAATTAACACACTTCTTGAATACTGAACATTATGTTATAGATTAGTATGGCAAGAGAGTGAAATCAGTGGAAATTCTTATATGAGAACATTTCTAGGTAAGTAATTTCTTTCTCAACTTGTGTACCAACAAGTGCGAAAGTGACTGGAGAAAATATATATCAGAATCAATAGTCTGCATGTATATATGCAGTCCATTTGCCAACTACAGTAATTATAATTAGTCAAGATTACTTAGCTACTACCTTCAATTGTTCTCCAACAGTCTTTATCCAAAGAGAGTTGAAACAGTTTTCAAATTAATCTAATGGCCTGCAAATTAGAAGCTTCTTCTAAACTGTTTCCACAGTTACTAATCTCAGACTCTATGATTCAGTTATTTTAGTTAATGAACACATGTACAGTATGCATACTCCACAGACACTGTAATGAAAAACTATTCAGAAAACATAGGAACTACAAAACCCTAAAAAAAAAACATGGGTAAATAAAATTAAGTTTATTGTTATATTTTACACTTCTCTACTCACCATACACATACTGTAATCTGTAAACTGTAAACTACAATCTCTCAGTGACTTTTGATTCTCCCACAGGACCGATTATCACTAAAGTCAAGAAAATGTGACCTTAAAGGTATGCAAACATAGAGAAACAATTACCAAGAAGGGCAGACAATTTGACCTTTGGGGTTCACATCGGCTTTTTTTTCTGAAGAAGAGGATTCCAGTATATACAGTATATGCCTACTACTGTACATGCAATATCTAAGGCCCACTATATTTAGTTGTATCATGTATGCAGTATATGGTAAAAATGTCTTTATACAGGTAATTTTACACAATTAACTGCAGGCATACTGTGATATTCATGGTAAAGTATGGCAGTTGTATGAAGCATGTGACTGCATGTGTGCAACAGGTACAGTAAACACTGTATAGTGAAGTCTTTTTTTTTTTGGTTCTCAAATTTGTCTTAATTTGTATCACAACAGCTTGCATTATATAGTCTATGTACACTTCAAAGGTTCTTATTTTTGGTTTTGCATATTAGAAACAGAAATGTGAACAGGTGTCTTAATCAAATCTTTTGACGTGAAATCACAGTGAGGAGAAAGCTATAGTTAAAAATTCCTTGGTTTTTAAATTTCAATTGAAAATTCTTATTGATAGAAATAATAATATCAGTTTCATTCCAATTACTTAAGTTTGGGACATCAAGTTAGAAATGATGTGTGCTTGTACGGCATTCTCTTCCTTTCAAATAAGGGTTAACTTCCTTTATTCCAATCGAAAAGTCTAATACAAGCTGTGACAACATGTGGGATGAAACTAAAGCAAAACATGGTGCTCTTCTATACCATATCCATGAGCAGCTTCTACTTGTCACTATCACAATTCACAACATTGACCATACTTCCAGTTTGAGAGAGCATTTACTGAATTTTCAGAACAGCCTCTGTTGACCTCAAGTGGCCATCAAAAAGCTTTCAAAACCTCATTTCATAAATTCCCCCCTCCCCCAAACACACATATAAGCCGCACAATTGAACCAAACTTCAGCTACTACATCATGGTGTGAATGAATAAATGAAAGCACTTTAATTGCTGCCAACTGAAAATTCTTGCCTCATAATTACAATTAGACATAATTTTGGCCTGTGCATTTAAATGAAATTTACAATACCTCTCTTAAGGAGGTATATTGAGTAGGAGGTACTACAAGACGATTCTAGCTCCTTGGAGTTAGCTTGAAGCGAGCAATACTGTACTTAACTTGAAATTTGGGAGTTGAATGGACTTAATTAAGTGCAATTTCATGTAATTAGCATATATAACTAAGGAATTTTGTCAGCCGCAACAAGTCTAAGGGCAGTTCTAAGCAAAACAGGACATGACTCCCAAAACTTCAAATAGGTTTAATCGTAACAAATTTGGTATCGAATTAAAGCTAAGAATCAAAATTTCCTTAATCTGCAAAAGGAACACTATTTTCATGTCATTTACATATTGAAATTTGCCTAATTTAAATTGCAACATTAATAAAAATAATGGTTGTCAAGTTGATACTAAATACATTTATATACATGATAAAAATGATAAACCTGAATTGATGCATGATGTTTGAACTCTAGAGATCCAAACCATGGGCTTACCATTTCTGTAACATATATATTTCATTACTGTTCAATGACCTACAGTAATTAGATTTTGGGAAAAAAAAGTCATGATGTAAGGGTAAATTTTGATGTTTTTTTAATTATTCCTTTGCAAGACAATAAAAATTTGCAATGAAGTTTGTTTCCAAACCTAGGACATCGATAACCATTAAATACAAGCACATTTTTAAGTTCATCTGACTTGCCATCATTAATGACTCATTAAAGTCTGTCACGTACGCTGTAACAATTTTGCTACAGCGTGACGTTACAGCTGATATACACACAAACTTTTGCAATGTAGTGTCCTATTCCCAGACATAATTGAACCATCCCCCCCCCCCCCCCTCTGGAACCAACCACTTAAAATGAGGTTGCCTTTAAAGTGATTTAGCTTTCAAATGTGAGATATCAGCTCACCTTCTTAAATGACTAATGAGAAACAATAGAGACAGGGAAAATATAACACATATTAATTATAGTTGACACCCTTTTTGAAAGCTGGTGGCACCATTCCAACTTCTTCATTCAACTCAGATACTGTATATACCTACATTTCCGGATATGCTATGTGATATATGTTTATGGAACATAAATTGTCAAGTTATCTTTTAATCAAGTCATTTTTATGTTATATATATTCACATTATAAAATATTCGTAATTTTGTAATTGCCTGTTGTGTGTCACGCTGTAACGCTATGCTAATTTGAATTTTCATTTCATGATTAATGTATTTTTAACAAATTTCCACATCTAAGATCAAAGACTGATGGTAGTGACCATCAGAACGATCTACTGTAAGTACCTTCAAAGCACCATTGAAACATGACAGTGGGCCGCTATACATCGACTTTGCATTGACATTTCAATTGTCACGCTGTAACGGTCACGCTGTAACGTTACATTGAGTAAGATTTTATTGCATATTTAAATTAATTGCCAAACAATTTTCACAAATTAGGTGTCATATAAGACATTGCAGAAAGCAACAAAAGAGTTTCCAATATGGTAGCTGTTTAAAAACTTCACAGAGTTTTGGGTATACATGTTTGTGCAAAAACACTCGTCCATTTTACGTCACACTGTAACAAGGATGATTTATTAATCATATTTCATAAATACGATAGATGGATCAATGATTCATAGTTAATTTTTATACCTGTTTATCAAGAACTAGTTATTTTGTATTATTTTATTGCTGATAAATAAATAACTAAGTCTTTGTGAAAGAACCATATGAATATTGAAAAAGCCTTATGATTGTCACACGGTAATGCTTTGAACTTGCCCCTAAGCAAAGACATGCCATTGAGTTTACTACAGGTACTGTAGTTGTTTGGTGGAATTATAATTGTTTTGCACTTTGACAAGAGTTGACGCTCGAAATGCTTTATCACCTCTGTACCCCACTAATAACAAATAAGAAGATACATTTTCATTTTTGTATATATATATATATATATATATATATATATATATATATATATATATATATATATTGGGTGCATATCCAGGTGGGAGTGGCGTTTGGAGAGTCCCCCACCACCCCCCCCCCTCCCTTAAAAAAGGGGAAAAGAAAAAAGGAAGAAGCAAAATGGGAAAGGAAAACAAATGGGAAAGGAGGAAAAGAAAAGAATGGGGGAAGGGGAAAGAAAATAGGATAAAGAGGTCAATTATATGATTATATGATCATTAGGTAATTTAACATGATGGTTGTATAGATTAACTACATGATCATCATGGTATCTAAGGGGAATATAGAGCGGTGAGTCATATACGGATGGTGCTAATATCTGTACTAAACCATATAGCTTCTATTACAGGGAAACTGTGCAGGCCCCTGGACCCAAGACCACCATGTGCAAAGCAAGAGTTAACAAAACAGACAGTCTCCTGATGGTCTCCTCTTTAAAAGTCACTGAGAACCCTCCTTTACTAAAAGCTGTATTCACCACTGAAACTAAGGGTGTACAGTATATTTATGGATCTTATATTTGGGGTAGGAGTGCACTGCCTTTGACACCATTTTAGACTTTTGACATTCAAAAGAACTGAAACCTTTACAGCGTTTTGGAAGAGTTAAAAACAGTCGCGTACTAAGCTTGGACAGAGGGGAAATCTGCCCGGCTACCAAAGTCAAAGTCATGAGTGGCAACTTTTCTGTGCCCTATATATATACTGTATATATGCTGCTGAAGAAAGAACTTGGGGAGTTCTTGTTTTAATTCCAATCTGTTCGTTCATAGATCATTGAAATTGATTTCTGAAAGGGTTACATTTACATAGGACAAATGGATTCAGTAGTAAGTTGATCCCTGTCTCCCCCACCCAGGCCCCCCCAAAAAAAAGATGGGGACAGGGCCACTCATTGAGGTAACAAAAATCCAAACATGTTCTGTAGCAGATTATGAAGAGACATTGAAAGTTCCCCAGCATCTTACTCCATAATGATCAAAATTGCACTATGTCACATAATGAGAAGCAAAATTCAACTTGAAGATTCTTTGAATGGACAACATTCGATATCATCATTTTCAATATGTCCTTTACTGTTATTCTGTGATACACATGTGTAATTTTTGGTGAATTTTCTCATGAAATTTTGATGATACAAGACAAAATATCCAGTATATGTGTGAATGGCTAACAATTGATTCTTATATTGACATTTTTTTCCATCGAAACCCCTACTCTACTGAAATTCAAATCCGTTTGGTGTTCACATGAACAATGCAAGTAAGTTCATGACCATCGATATTTACCTAGTGGCCGTGAAATACCCCAATCAAGAAATTCATGAGCCTAGTCTTTGATCTCCTTTAATAATGCATGCTTTCATGATTCATTTTAAGCCGAAACGAGTCTACATCCATGACAAAATTGTTTTACAGCAAAACATATATGCAGTACATATATATATTTTTTGAAGTTGAAATTGCTGGTTATATTCTAACTCTAATACCAGTATCAAAGTTCAATATAGTTATAAGAACTGAATGGTTAATTTGGCATTACACTGATGAAAACAAAAAAAGCCTACATACCCACTTGTTTTGACACATTCCTTGAAAAATAACAGCTTCTAGCTTGCAGGTACATTGAGAGTAAAAGTACTGTAGTGTGGTACTTCTTAAGCCAGTAGTGTATACCAAAAGCTACAATGACAGGTACAGTAGGACTACTAAATAGTCCACTGAGGTTGGTCATGACATTTGCTTTCATTGAAATATGAAGTAAGAACATCCTGTACAGGCCTGGCAGAAGATCATTAAAACTAATGAGAGTTAATCAGCTGGCAAATAAACAAAACAAAAACTGTAAAAGTGAGAGATATAAAGTGAGATATAAAGTACTGTACCAAGTTACTGGTCCCAATATTATTGTGGAGGTAAGTACAGTATGTGTGTTTTCCCTAACCACTGACCATACTATTGAGGGCGCTATTCACAATAGCCCTTCATCAAAATTAGTGTGTTTTTAGAGTGTTTTATGTTTTTACCACACAAAAAGACACAATGAGAAAACATACAGAATTTTTGGCACCATGCATATTCATGAAGATGATCACTCAGAAGATGGAAAAATAGGGTTCTATAGGTTGTAAATTGTGGGACCAGGCAGTGGTCCCACAATTGCTATTGCTGTCCCACATTTCTAGCTGTGTTTTCAGTCACTGGTTCCACAATTAATGCAAAGGTGAGTACACACACACACAGGTGTGTTTTACATTCAGACCGAGGACCCCATTGTTTTTTCCATTGTTCAAATCCACGTACCCTAACCTTAACAATACCCCATAACAATAGAATTCTTTCGAGGACGTGGTGATTCTTTAGAAATCACATCCGAGGACCTGGGATTCTTTTGTTCAAGTCCTCGGTCAGAATACAAAACAAGTGCACGCACACCCACACATACACATACATACACGTCTTCCCCTTACAACTGATGACCTGTACGAGATGCTATGCAAATGGTGACATAGTAAGGAAACCTCATTTGGAGTTCAAATTTGCCATGGCTATATATATCCATAAGTGTAAATAATCAATGGTCTAAATAATGAAAATAACTGAGGGAACCTATAAATCTGATACAAATTGGGTGGCATGGTAGTACACATTTGGAAAGATGACACACTACTGTCATCACTAGTATATCTTGACAATCGTATGGATGTGTGTCACCAATTGTTATGTTTGTTTTCAAGGTGGTGTGTGTCATCACTTTATATTTGGACAATAATCAAGATGTGTCACCAATTATCATGTTTTTTTTTCAAGGTGGTGTGTGTCATCACTTTATAGTCTGACAGTCATCAAGATGTGTCACCAATTATTATGTTCGTTTTCAGGGTAGTGTGTCATCACTTTACATCTTGACAAACATATGGATGTGTGTCACCAGTCATTATGTTTGTTTTCAATGTGGTGTGTGTCATCACTTTATACTCTTAACAATCTTTAAGATGTGTCACCAATTATTGTTTGTTTTCAATGTGGTGTGTGTCATCACTTTATATTCGGACAAGCATTAATATGTGTCAACAATTATTATGTGCATTTTCAGGGTGGTGTGTGTCATCACTAATATGTAACCACCACACAGCTGTATGTTGATGTCATTATGTTTATTTCCAAAACGGTGTGTGCATGTCATCACTTATATTGTGACAACCACACTGTGATTAGTATGATATTTTCTGGCCATTTTTAACAGCTATGGTTACATAGAGCCACCCTTAGGCCTTTCTATGCCAGTTATAGGGACACTGGATATCATCACTTCGGAATCAAACCTGCGCGGCGCCCTCTTGATTACATGTCCAACGCTATTCTCTGGTCGCTCACTGGTCACCAGGTTTATGTTGCTAAACATGGCATATCATTAATTACTATTTTTTTCAACCAATATGGTGCGGGTCTTCACTTTATATTGTGACCACCACAGGTTTGTTGCAAACATGGCATGTCATCAATTATTACATTCATTTCCAAGATGGTGTGTGTCATCACTAATATTGTGATCATCACAAAGCTTTATGTTGCAAAACATGGCATGTCATCAATTATTATGTTCATTTCCAAGATTGTGTGTGTCATCTCTTATATTGTGTTCATCACACAGCTGTATGTTGCAAAACATGGCATATCATTAATTATTATTTCTACAAAAGCTTTGCCACAAATGTGCTTAGACCTCCACAAAATCAATAGGATTCCGGTACACATCACAAGGAACACACACACACCAAGGCGGCACTCAATTGACACCATAGACTTAGCGTGTTCAAGCAAGTTTTTTTCGGCAGATTTTAAGTGTGTGACCTCTCATCTCTCCTAAAAACAATAAGGATCATGTACTTATCATGAGTAACATAAACACCAAGTTAGTTTTGTTAGTTTTTGTTTGGAAGCATGGTATCAGAAGTGTGAATCTAATGATTCTTCTTGGAGTAGCATTTAGATACTCATATGAATGAATTTATCTAGCTCCTAAAAAGCAAAAAAATATATACAGGTAGGGGTGGGGGTGGCATTGGGGTAACTGAAATCATGCATTAAGTATACCCTTAATGATCAATAATAGACCAATGAATGAGACCAATAGAATGAGACCACAAATACAATGAAATGCATTTCTTAATGCCTTTAATGACATAAATTTGTTGCAAGACACTTTGAAATGAAAATTGGAAGAATGATGAAGGAAACACAATATAAGATTTCAACAACTTAATAGGTTAACAAATATGTGGGTAATGTGATGTATTTCATATAAGAAAGTCATATTGAACGTAACAGTTATGCTGAAGCTGTATATCCATTTTCTAATGACTATGGTCTGGCTGTAAAAATATGTTTGCAGTCATACTGGGTGACAACTGTTAGGTTTTCTGTATCTGAAGCGATTCCAGGGACATAAATATAATCCTATCATCATTCACAACCATGCACTGATAACATCACATATTATATATTTTTTCTTCTTGTTATAGTGTGATCAAACCAGTAAAATTCTGGTCAAGTTATTAGAGAAACTATGTTTTATGAGTGATGAGTCTTCATGCTTTAAATACTTCACATGATATTTGAACATGTTTGAGGGCATTATCTTTCTGGTTCCAAGCACCTGTAGGTATCATTGATCTAACTGCATGATTACATTTTTCAAGGTGAAAAGCATTTTGTATTAAAGGTAAGGAGCATTTATCCTATTCTGAATGACAGTTTATTGGAAAGGTGCAACAAAAGAATATGAAAAACTACCAAACAATAACAATAATCATTTATATGTAACAGTAGAACAGTTGTCAACCTGATTGCATAGACAATAAAGAAACAGTATTCTGGTTGTTGTTTCAGATCTTTCATGTGTCTGTTCTTTAGTTCAGATCAACCTGTATGTCATAACACATTGCTTACTTGTATTTATGCATTTTAAAGATCCATGCATTCTGTTGCATATATTATATACTTGAAACTTGAAAGGTTTCCTCCCTTCTAGTGTTCTATTTACTCCTTGTTTTTCTCTGAAGTCTCATTTCATAATGAAATAACTAATTATTACCCATACGGATGTCCTAATCTTAAACTTTTGGTACTATGATGTTTATTATTAAATTAGCAGTAACATTCAAAACAGTAAAATTTAACAAGAGCTACAGTTAGCCAAAGGTATGCATACACTTATACCTATGATAACCTTTGAAAACAATGTTTTGAATAAATGAGACTGTCAAGGTAGAGAAAAGAACAATCAGTACTTGAATGATTTACAAGTGGAGGCTCTGGTTTTAATATGGTTTCTAAAAGTCCTTGACATTCTTCCAACTTCTGTTTTGAAGGCATTTTTCAGCTTCAAGACATTTGTCAATTTTCCTCTTACCGGGAAGCTGTCTCTTTTCAATAAAAGAATGAAGATGTTACAATAAATAAATTTCCAGCTCTGTCCATTTCTTTCTTGTAGGTGGCTTCCTCTTTTCCATCCAGCATTTTACGCTCTCGACCTTCATAAGGCAAAAATGATGCAAATTAGTTTAGAAAACGTGTTGATGTCTATTGCAAACATTGATTTTACATCAAATTGAAAAATTCCCCAACTTATATTAATACACTATTTCAAGTCAGGAGAAACTCATATTGATAAAAACTTGTTTCTTAGCATGTTATAGTACCCCTGAATGCTTTTGTGTCTACTTGATAACATTCTGTGTTAAGTTTCTAATTTCTTCAAGTTTCTTGTGCTCTTTCTGCATATTCCATGCAGCTCAGACACAGTCTTTGTCATATGAAAAGAAGAAGTGATGGATATTTCACAATAAATATCTGCCATTGTTCTAATCTTCCCATATTTTCTTACCTCTTTTGATACATCCTTCTGATTCTGCTGATGAGATCTGGTTAACATCATTTTTTTGCACTGCAAAACAGACACACATTTAACTAACATTAGAAAAGAATTTCTTCCCTTTCTGACAGCAGGTGTCAATGCCTAAAACATTCAAGAATATTCATCTTTAAATCAGTACCAAATGATGACACTCCGAACTTATATCCTAAATTGGGGTCAATCAAATATTATTTCTCCAGGATATATCAATGCAATTGATTTTTACTACAATGACATTCATACTTCAAGATGAGTGATGCTTTACTGAAGATGAACTATGTTGTCTGTGACAGCGACTTTAGAATGATCCAGGAACTTACTAGTTTAAAAATGTTGTAACTGAAATTGTGTTAATTTGATACTGCATGATAAACATATGAATTCTTTCCTGTTGTAGTGTATTGAACAATTCAATCTAATTTTACCACCAAAACAACACATCTAAGTTGTATATGCTGGAATGATTGTCATGCATGAAACATTGTATGTAGTCTAAAATCTGAAACTAAGCTTGCCAGTTATTATTAAATATTTGATACAAATGAAATGTACTGATTGTTGTGATAGATGTTGTTTGGCTAGTATATACTACATATTTCCCTCTATTACAAACACTCAAATTAAATTATATAATAATATGTTGTATAGTAGTGGCAATATTTCATTATATGCTACTACCTTACCGTTTCAGCAGGCAGCTCAGGCTGATAATCATCATCACTATCCTCCTCACCAGAGGACTCCTCAATTGACTGGTTGACTTCCAATTCTGTCAATAAATAAAATAAGTCTTTGGCTAGTTTACAGCAACCTCACGTTATTAGCTTCATGTTTAAAATCACATCATTTACTATTCTTCCTTTCAAAGTGCTGCTTTATAAACGAATATTCCATTAATACAGGGCACAGATTTGATGCAACAGGCAAACAAATAGCTATTAGCCCAAGAATGAAAACGACTGTATTAGAATGTAAATCCAATCTTTCTTATACAAATTTGACTAATTCATAGATAACAAAGTATAGTGAGCCGTTAAGAATCCACATATAGCTACAATGTGGTGGTTTAATGATGTGGATGCACAACAAACTGTCTGTTCAGTGAAGGTTTGTAATATAGCCTTTGCAGTTTGTTTTTAATATTGCACTGACAGGTAGAAAAGCAACAGTCTGTGTGAATTTGAGGGTCAAATAATAAAGTCACCAATGTATACTTACACTAGCTGTCGATTTATATATGATATTCTTTAATATACGCCACCACAAAAATTAGAAAAACAAAAAGGATGCAACATATCACTGCAGACAGTGCTAACAGTAATGTTGCCTCGTACTTGTCCATATAATCTGTGGAAAATATTAAAAAGAGGAATGAAAATCAACAATAAAAACATATTTGCTAAATATTATGTACAATATGGTTACTCCAAAAATATGCCTATATAGTAGTTTCAAATACATATTCCTAAGAGATGTCTTCTTCTTAACTTACAGTATTCCTCATACACCAATGAAACTTGATAAAATTATTTAATAATTAGTAATTGAACTAGGCATAGGCACTTCAATTTCAAAGAAACCTAGCATATATATCATAAAAAAACTCTCCAAATACTTTCTCTTTTCTAGGGCTAGGCACTTTTATCTTAAAATTGGTTTCATAAGGCTAGGCCTACCCTACATCACATAAAGCCCGAGTTTAGTTGCATATTAGAGATGTTAGGCCGATACTGTTAGGTCTACTAATAACTTGCTTTAGGCTATATCGTAATAGAAAACAAGTAGCCTACACTAAACATAGCTTGTTAGGCCTGGCACAGCTTATCCAAGTTTACTTTCGGGTGTATTACTATGAAAATGGGGGAAGAACCTACGGATGAAAGTCACATATACCTAGGGAATATCACCAAAATGGATTGAAAACAAGAAAAAGATAATATCCTACCATTCAGTAATCTTCAAATGGTCGTTTCTGGTTTCCACATTTTCAATGTAATGTACAGTATAGTGATGACAATATGGTCAAATAGTATAAAGCACTGCATATACAAGCGGACACTAATGTGTACTTGGCATTTTGGTATCCAACTGGGGAAGTGTTTGTTGCTGTAGTAGTCAACCGGGAAAATGTGTGTATACATGTCTCTTAACTTGTTAACTGGTGACATACGTCATCCGTGTGTATAATGCTAAGGGCGCTATGGTCATCAGAGCTGAGACACCTACTTCATGAACTTAATGCATATATTTGAAGTTTATTATATTCGTAAGCATATATGCAAAAACAAAATAGCATGGGACTATTCCTTTAAACGCTACTGTAGATAAAAAGTAACATTAAGGTCATTAATGCAGAACATATTTATAAGGATCACACAGACACATGAATATTAATTAGAACTATTTTATCTTTATTTCTTCTTTATTACAGTGGAAAATACAGGCTCCTTGCGATAACATTCATCTATCTTACATTTGCCAGGCAATTGTATTAATATCATGAAGTTATGCAAATGGCAGTTAACTGCAGATTTTTCTTCCTCTGTCCAGGGGACCTTCATAGCAACCTTCCTCTATACTGTTCCCTTGCTGAACCAAAAATAATAAACAAATTGCAACAAGCTTAATCAACAAGAACACAACTTTTACAAGAAAGAACAGGCATATTCCATCAACTTTACTACAACTTCTGTCAGACTGCATCTTCTACCAGACAGCCTGCAACTTCTGTAAGACTGCAACTTTTACTTGCTGCAGGTTCTACCAGGCCACAAGCTCCCCTAAACTGAAGCATTGCAAACTATAATTACTGTCAAGCTGCAACTTCTGTCAGACTGAATTTTCTGCCAGACTGAATCTTCAACTTGACTGCATAATCGAAACTAAACTGCAACTCAAAAATTTAAAAAGCTGAAGAACAAAGACCCACTGAAAACTAATTTGACAAACTCAATACCACCAACAGGGCACTATCTAGATGCAGCTACTCAGGACCTAGGGCTGCAGTTTATAAGGCCATAACCCAGGACCCATCTTTTTGCTAAGGTTATACAGTAATTCCAAGACTTACTTTTCAAGTGAATGTTATTTTGGTAATTCTGCCAATTCAACATATTAATACTGGGCATTGAGTTTACCAAGCACAAGTGCTTCTGCACCCCTCTTAAAATACTAAGAAACAACTAGCATAATGGTTCAAACTTACAAGTAGACCAAGGATAATCATTAGGTCTAGACTTAAAAACACTTAGTGACTATGACATCACAATATCTTGTGGTTAACTATTCCATAAAATAACCACACGTTGAGAGAAAACATTTAATCTCTGCGAAGTATTTCATCTAGGGTTATATAATTTATAAGAATGTCCCCTAATTTTATCAACAGACCTATGACTGATAAATGTATTCAAGGAAGAATCCTCTATATTATGGACTAATTTATATACCTGAATCAAATCATTCCTATATTCCCTCCTATATTCCTTTGTGTAAGGAGACCACACACATGTGGCATATTCAAGAATTGGTCTAACCAGTGACTTATAAAGTATCAAAAACATATGTATATGTGATCTTCCCGCAAGCAGGAACTCGCGAAAGAAGCCATGGAGGCTTGTAGACTCGCAAGCTGACCGAAGCCAATCTCTCGGCACACATCCATTTAACGTCCATGTCGGGAAGTTGTTATTGAACAACACCCTTGCCAGACGACACACCTTGCTGTCGGCGGGGAATCGAACCGGGGATCTCATGACTGGGAGACGCCGGCGTTAACCACTAGGCTATACACTCCGCTAGGCTATACATATCCTTATCTAAAAACTCAAAAGTGTTCTCTGCATAATCAAAACTAAACTGCAACTCAAAAATTTAAAAAGCTGAAGAACAAAGACACACTGAAACTAATTTGACAAACTCAATACCACCAACAGGGCACTATCTAGATGCAGCTACTTAGGACCTAGGGCTGCAGTTTATAAGGCCATAACCCAGGACCCATCTTTTTGCTAAGGTTATACAGTAATTCCATGACTTACTTTTCAAGTGAATGTTACTGTGGTAATTCTGCCAATTCAACATATTAATACTGGGCATTTGGTTTACCAAACACAAGTGCTTCTGCAACCCTCTTAAAATACTAAGAAACAACTAGCATAATGGTTCAAACTTACAAGTAGACCAAGGATAATCATTAGGTCTAGACTTAAAAACACTTAGTGACTATGACATCACAATATCTTGTGGTTAATTATTCCATAAACTAACCACACGTTGAGAGAAAACATTTAATCTCTGCGAAGTATTTCATCTAGGTTTATATAATTTATAAGAATGTCCCCTAATTTTATCAACGGACCTATGACTGAAAAATGTATTCAAGGAAGAATCCTCTATATTATGCACTAATTTATATACCTGAATCAAATCATTCCTATCCCTCCTATATTCCTTTGTGTAAGGAGACCACACACATGTGGCATATTCAAGAATTGGTCTAACCAGTGACTTATAAAGTATCAAAAGCATATCCTTATCTAAAAACTCAAACGTGTTCTCTGCATAATCAAAACTAAACTGCAACTCAAAAATTTAAAAAGCTGAAGAACAAAGACACACTGAAACTAATTTGACAAACTCAATACCACCAACAGGGGCACTATCTAGATGCAGCTACTTAGGACCTAGGGCTGCAATTTATAAGGCCATAACCCAGGACCCATCTTTTTGCTAAGGTTATACAGTAATTCCATGACTTACTTTTCAAGTGAATGTTATTGTGGTAATTCTGCCAATTCAACATATTAATACTGGGCATTTGGTTTACCAAACACAAGTGCTTCTGCACCCCTCTTAAAATACTAAGAAACAACTAGCATAATGGTTCAAACTTACAAGTAGACCAAGGATAATCATTAGGTCTAGACTTAAAAACACTTAGTGACTATGACATCACAATATCTTGTTGTTATATACGTTGAGAGAAAACATTTAATCTCTGCGAAGTATTTCATCTAGGTTTATATAATTTATAAGAATGTCCCCTAATTTTATCAACAGACCTATGACTGAGAATGTATTCAAGGAAGAATCCTCTATATTATGGACTAATTAATATACCTGAATCAAATCATTCCTATATTCCCTCCTATATTCCTTTGTGTAAGGAGACCACATACATGTATGTGGCATATTCAAGAATTGGTCTAACCAGTGACTTATAAAGTATTAAAAACATATCCTTATCTAAAATCTCAAAAGTGTTCTTAATAATTTGGACTATTAATGTTAGGCCCTTATCCTAACGAACTTGATTCTTCATTGTATTCCTACAGTAATCTTTTATATTTTTCCATGACCTAGTGGACAACACAGGCTCTTTGCTTATACATTCATCTATCTTAGATTTGCCAGGCAATTGATTTAATACCATGAAGTGATGCAAGTGGCGATTAACCGCAGCTTTTTGCTCCTCTGTCCAGGGTCGCTTTGTAACAGTCTTCTTCTTCTTGCACTGTTTCCTTGCTGGGTGCGGTTTGTCAGCCTTGGATCGTTTGATGGCAGTAAGTTGATCTTCTGTCCCCTCCCCCTCCTCTTCCTCTGTAGAGATGTTGCTCTGGTCAATTTCTATTTATTAAGAAAGATATCACAGAAAATTAAAATCTAATGAAAGCTTTCATCATACCTAAAGTCATGTAAACCTTTGACAAAATTCATGCTTCTAATCTTGCAAAGGGTACTTCCTGTTCTGATGGTTCATTGAGGGTAAATAAATATACCACAGCTATTATTATAGTTGGATAAGTTTGGAAGGAGGTAAGAACAGTGCTTCTTGCAAATACTAGAATATATTGGAGGCTTCATCCGACTCCAAATGAACTGACTCACCACCCAATGATTAAGATAGAAGTACGAATGCATATATAGGACCACTTTTAACAATTGTTAATGATGTTTTCAGATAAGTATACTATAAATAACCTCTGAATAATTGTACAGTAGAAAGCACTTATCACGTATTGTTCACAACTCAATCTGTTGGATTTTGACCCTTAGATGACCATCATTTTTTACCACATCTGTTACCTCATTGTACAATGATTATTGTGCCCAAGTTTTGTAAAAATTAAAATAACAGCTGGGGTGAGATTGATTATGAGAGTGATACACATTGAAGATCACAACAGTACAGCTTAGACCAGAATGCTGGTGTAAGCTAAATATAAGAGAACCATTCCAGCAGTCAAACCATCATGAGACAACAATAGAGATATTTGTTGTACTTACCTTCATCTACAATAGGGATGTCATCAAGGCTCTGTCCTTGTGCCAACGCACTCCCTCCTTTTTCCATAGCTAGGAGTAGCTTAGATACTTTAGCTACTTGCATGATCTCCATCGGCAGTCTATAGTATTCACGGTGAATCTTCAAGTCATGCCCAAGAAAGTTTGCTACCATGTCCATTTCATTCTCTTTGAGGCACAGGAGTTGGCTCAGTGTTGCTAGTTGCTTTCGGAGCTGTGTACCAGTCAAAGTTTCAGGGTATTTGGCGCCACAGAGTTGACTGTATTTTCTGAGGCTGTCACATGCACGAAGATGTCCTTTTGATCCATAAAATGATCTGGCAAAGACAAACTCATTCTCTTCATGTACTGCCCCAAGATCCTGCCTGCCCTCTAACAACAGCGTTATCCACTCTCTCATCTCGTAAGTCATCAGAACTGGTACTAGGCGCCCTTTTTTGCCAACTATTTCTACCCTTGAGAGAACTTTACATAGACGCTGCTCTAAGTTGCTCAAGGCCTTCACAACATTTGAATCTTTTTGCATAGTATCAATCTTATCCACTTCCTTGATCTTCATCTTTGATATTTCACCCTGGCGCCGTCTGTTGAATAACATCAACAGCGTGAGTGTTAACTCATTGAGCTCTCTCCATGCCTCTACTTTTTCGTCAGTTGGTTCCTCAGAGTACTGTAGCAAAATATGCACACACCTCCGCCCTTCCTCCTTGAGCATGTTTGTCAATGCAGCTACATCTTCAGTGAGTGGAATCAGCTTTCTATTATTCATTTTTCTTTGACTGATTGTTCGTAATGCATTTGAGGACACAAATACGGACCAATCAGCATCAAGCCTTTCAATGAATTGTTTAGAACGTGTATACTTGTCATTGTCTCCAATTTCACTTGAAGTCCCTGTCAGGATCACAGCCATTTTCTTTAAAGAATGGCCATACTTTAGAGCCAAAGATGGTACTTTGTAACCTTGCTTGATCTCATCGTATCCAGTAACTTTCTGTACGGCTGCAACCACACACCTGAAATGTCTAGGATCGATGAATTCTTCCATGCTTGCATTTGGTTTCTCTTTGAGACTTCGTAATTCCACAAGAAGTCTGGCAGCTTCTCTCATCTTGGAACGAATTGTTGCATGCATATCAGCATCATGCCCCTGAGCAAGAAAATGTCTTTCACCTAAGTCCACTATGAGTGGATCATCTTTGGCGACCAAACTAATTTGGTCATTGGACATTACTTGTGTCACGCTATGCAGACCTGCTGAAACACCATGTGGATTTGGCAGGAGCAATTTACACGAAAGCGCTGGTTTAGTGTTTCTTCTTGGTTTTTTCGATCTTAGCTTACATTCGTGTTTCCAGAGGTCAGTTCTGACATAGTAACCCAAACAGCAGTCACACGGCCCATAGTCTGCAGGTGATGCATCTACAGTTGGGCGGTATGCTACTATGAGCATACCTTTTCCTTCTCTTATCACTTGACAATTATGTCTGTGCGTTCCTCTGTTCCTAAGTAGAGTCATGTGTTTGTATTTTCCATGCTTGTCAGTTTCATTCAGGATCTGCTGGACTTCGCTCTCTTGAGAATGCTGTTCCCGGAGATGACGTTGAATTTGGGCTTGTGGCTTGGAGCAGTAAAAACAGGGAAATTTTTTATCAAACAATCGGTGACCATCATCGTTGCTTGTAACCTGAACAATGATACCTGCATCTGAACTAGTTGCTTGCAAACTAATCGACAAGTTGGCCCCTGATCTAATCGACATGTTGGCTTCATCATCATTTTTCACAGAAGAACTAGATGCAATATCTACTGGATCATAAGAATTACCACAGTCCTGTTTATCATCTTCTGTGGCAAATGTCTCTGAGTCATTAATCTCCGGAGTGTCTTCTGTGTCTGAGTATTCTTCTTCATCCGGTTCATACTCACTGACATTGGATTCACTTGTTTCATCTTCAGAATCAGTCATGTCCAAGTCTTCCTTCTCATCTGGAACATACTCTCTAATATATGCTCCACACTTTGTTTGATATAATGAATCATGGTACAAGTCAGGATGACCTTCTTTACACATAGAATGGGTGCTTGCTGGCCGAGGCTGGTCTTCATCAGTGACCATCTCCTCCTCAGGAATCTCTCTACTGCCATCTGTGTCCAAGTGCTGTTCCTTGTCCAGACCAAGATCTCTGATATCTGTTTCAAAAGCAAAAGCCAAGTCAGGTTGACCTTCAAAACATGTAGAATTGGTATCTGCTGGCTGAAACTGATCTCTATTGGCAGCTATCTTCACATCAGGAATCTCTCTACTGCCATCAGTGTCCAGGTGCTGTTCCTTGTCCAGAACAAGATCTCTGATATCTGTTTCAAAAGTATGACACAGGTCAGGTTGACCTTCGGGACACATAGAATTGGTATCTGCTGGCTGAAACTGATCTCTATTGGCAGCTATCTTTATATCAGGAATATCTCTACTGCCATCTGTGTCCGAGTGCTGTTCCTTGTCCAGAACAAGATCTCTGATATCTGTTTCAAAAGAATGACACAGGTCAGGTTTACCTTCGGGACACATAGAATTGGTATCTGCTGGCTGAAACTGATCTCTATTGGCAGCTACCTTCACATTAGGAATCTCTCTACTGCCATCAGTGTCCAGGTGCTGTTCCTTGTCCAGACCAAGATCTCTGATATCTGTTTCAAAAGCAAAAGCCAAGTCAGGTTGACCTTCAAAACATGTAGAATTGGTATCTGCTGGCTGAAACTGATCTCTATTGGCAGCTATCTTCACATCAGGAATCTCTCTACTGCCATCAGTGTCCAGGTGCTGTTCCTTGTCCAGAACAAGATCTCTGATATCTGTTTCAAAAGTATGACACAGGTCAGGTTGACCTTCGGGACACATAGAATTGGTATCTGCTGGCTGAAACTGATCTCTATTGGCAGCTATCTTCATATCAGGAATATCTCTACTGCCATCTGTGTCCGAGTGCTGTTCCTTGTCCAGAACAAGATCTCTGATATCTGTTTCAAAAGAATGACACAGGTCAGGTTTACCTTGGGGACACATAGAATTGGTATCTGCTGGCTGAAACTGATCTCTATTGGCAGCTATCTTCACATCAGGAATCTCTCTACTGCCATCAGTGTCCAGGTGCTGTTCCTTGTCCAGACCAAGATATCTGATATCTGTTTCAAAAGCATGAGCCAAGTCAGGTTGACCTTCACAACATGTAGAATTGGTATCTGCTGGCTGAAACTGATCTCTATTGGCAGCTATCTTCATATCAGGAATCTCTCCACTGCCATCTGTGTCCAAGTGCTGTTCCTTGTCCAGACCAAGATATCTGATATCTGTTTCAAAAGCATGAGCCAAGTCAGGTTGACCTTCACAACATGTAGAATTGGTATCTGCTGGCTGAAACTGATCTCTATTGGCAGCTATCTTCATATCAGGAATATCTCTACTGCCATCTGTGTCTGAGTGCTGTTCCTTGTCCAGAACAAGATCTCTGATATCTGTTTCAAAAGTATGACACAGGTCAGGTTGACCTTGGGGACACATAGAATTGGTATGCTGCAATGAAAGAAAAACACATTGAAATTTAATAGGCAGTTTTCTTCAATGATACATTGATTCTATTCATTACTCTCAATGTTTTCTCCGATATAATCCACAATCTTTGGGCTTAGGTAAATGACAAAATTATCCGAATGCATTAATATATTGCAATTTCTGAGACCCGGGAATTGAAGTGCCTGCTTGATAATGATTGAATTAACCTTTAGCTATAAATGCAATGCATTTAGAAATGGATGAATACATACACTGCCGGTAGCGGACGGCCAGTTTGTGGAGCCAGTACCCGTCACACTATACTTTACACTAAATTTCCAGTGGTCGGCTACAGCATGTGTTAGTTTGAGTCACAGCATTAATACATTATAGACCATGTGTATATGAGCCAAGCAAAAGGAGCCACAGTGCATCATGCTTTCACAAACAGTAATTATTTCTGCTCATTGAACATAGGGGTGTGGGGATATTTTTACAAATAATGAGGATTATTTGAAAGAATATGGAGTCAAATTTTGATTTATGAAATCGTGAACATTTTGGTATGAAGAGCACTATAAGGGAAAAAAATGTTAGACCGATTCAGCATAAATTTCTGAAGCACAGGAAACAATATTTCGGTTTGCGATTCTGCTAGATCATGGTACCAGTAATATACCAGTTACCACCTTGGTTTGTTGAAGAAATATTTCAAGTCACTTCAAAATGTAATTCATAACAGTTATTATTTTTCACCACACAGTGGCGTTGCCCTGCAGAGAGGGGAGAGGAGAGAAAGAGCCATACCAATCAGACCTCTTGCACCCCTAAATGAGTTTGGTAGACAAGATAAAACATTGTTCTAGGCTTGTGAGAGGCCAATCCTGTCCCCTGATCCAAACCAAACTTGCCTGCATTCGCCCCCCCCCCCCCCTTCTTCGAGAAGTCTGTTCGAGAAGTCTGACCCCAGGAAAATTTTCAACCTTTTCTACCCCATATTGTAAATATTGGAAGGGTAATGAAAAACAACACTTTTTCCTGAAACTCATGCATTCCTTTTTAGATTTTGTTCTTCTGGCCTGAAATGTGTTTGACATTTAATGTATTTCATTCTACCGGTTGTTATAGCAAAGTTTAGGGAAATTGTTCTTTTTCTACCCTCTCCTCAACTATAACCTGTTTTTTTGTTCAGGGAAGGCCTGGCTCAGTAAATTACATCATTGATGTCCACCTCAACCTATCCATGCCACAGTTATAGCCTAATTGAAAATAACTTTCAAACCGAATTGTGATTGGGGAATGTGTTCCCCTTTCTTTCTCTTGTTTTGTCTCCCCTATGTCATTTTTCCATCTTCATTTCCATCTTAGAGGGGAGGAGGCAGACCCCTAGGTATGCCAATGCCACCCCTGAAAATAAAATGGACACTCACATTCTTTCTCCATTCAGCGTCGGTCTGACCATAGTTATATCGAACTTCATCGCCAGATCTAATCTCTCTCTTTGCAAATATCGCCAACCTTGGTCCCATTGAATAATCTAATTGTTGCACACAAGCATTGGGCTTTCTCCATTCATCATTGATGAATTTTCCCTTCCGTTCCGATGACGAAGCATCAATACTGCAATGAACATTCAAAACAAATTACGTCGACAATATTAATGATGCAACTGATGTTTTCATATTTACAGAGCCAAATTTCAAAAGTAAAATTGTTTGTCCAATGCCTACTTTTATCCTTGCTTTGAGGAATGGCTCCTCAAGATACCCTTATCATTCCTCATGGTCCAATGTCTACTTTCAGACTTCCCAGACTGTCCTGGGGTCTGCTGCTATGATCCTCTTTTCCAGCTTCCCTGTAATATCGCTTCCTGCTAGTCTTTTCACATGCATGTACAGTGATTCCTATTCACACATATCATGGACCACCCACCTATGGACCATTATGTCTGAGTTTCATCCGAATTCATTGAACCATGGACAAGAACAAGCAATTGAAAGCATTGACCCTAAGATCGACTCCTACTGACCCCTTGATTGCCTTTGATCTGAAATTCCTGAACACCCTATAGGTACCAACAGTTAAAGATGATTATGACTAACTTTTATTAATATCCATTGCTATCTGTAGGAGAAGAAGCACTTTGCAGATCCTCACAAATTGACCCCTAGATGACCTTTGACCTGAAAATTCT
Source organism: Apostichopus japonicus (assembly GCF_037975245.1). Classification (NCBI taxonomy): domain Eukaryota; kingdom Metazoa; phylum Echinodermata; class Holothuroidea; order Aspidochirotida; family Stichopodidae; genus Apostichopus; species Apostichopus japonicus. The sequence continues at coordinate 34,457,618 of NC_092568.1, read as the reverse complement.
GAACATCCAAAATGTCCCCCCACCAAATAATGATTGTATTCATGTTTCATGAAAATCCATCGACAGCTGTACGAAAGGAAGCAGTTCAACAAGTGTGAAAAGACGAATAGATAGATGGATGGATAGATTGATAGAAAGCTTGATTACAATACCTCCACCAGCACTACATACCAGCATGATATGAGCTAACAAAGCCAACAGAATACAATCTCAGTCACAATCAATTTCATGAGTTGGAATGAATTAAAAGAAATTGACATATTGAGTGACTCCTGCAGGGATCTCAAATCATATTTGGATGAATTGGATCATTACCTTTGTAGTGACGAAATTTACACAAAATGTACCCATGAATTTGAGCTTTCTTAGCAACATGGGCTTGCAGCTATCGGACTCTTTGTGACCAACTTCCGATCACAACCCTGAGTTTTTGGAATGTTATTGTCTCCCGACATTGACAAGACTTTCCTGCCCAACATCAATGACCCATCATCCAATTGTCAATGCTCATCCAATTTCAATGACCCATCATCCAATGAGTCAAATTGTGTCAAAATCCATGAGAGCAGTAGCTAGTAGGCCTATATGATGTAGTGAATCCATATAATAAAACATGCATTAAAACTCACCACCATTTTTTCTGTCCATGTTTGAAATAAAAGATATATGTTTGATCCTCTTCTTTGTTACCCTCCGCTTCTGTTATTAGTTCCCCCGCATACTCAACAATGAATTCACCAGCTATGAAATCCTTGCCAGCAAATAAGCCCAGTCCTGTCAGCAAAATATTTAAAAAACAATTTTTACAATATGGTTTGTGCACATTACAGCAGTACAGAGTAAATGTTTAGTAGTATTGAAACACAATTTATAATATTGATAGATGGACCTATAAAATTTAGGCAAATTTTGGGGGAGTGGACTATTAGGGGTTCCCCCCACCTCCCCTCACACACATTTTTTGGAAAACATTACTTATTTAAATATTTAGATGGAAAATGGTGATATCAATATTTTTTTCTACATATATAACTCCACATTATATTAAAGTTATAAAGTGAGGGGGGAAGGGACAACACCAAAATGAAGGGAGTAATTTAGAGCCGCTACTAGTTGGTACCTGGCGTGGAGGAGGGATGGGCCTAAGGGTTGTTTTGTTTATACAAGGTGGCTTATATGCAATACGGTGCTATATTTGGCATCCGTAACAGTACGTGGGTGAACCATGTAGGGTAGGCTGTCCTGTGGGAGGCATCTAGATGTGGTACACATTTCTGTCTATGTAAGGTGGCTTTTATGCTTTTTTACAAAGTGTTTGACCTCTCTTGATCCTGTATGACCTTCAACCTTCACCGCAACAATAGGGATCATGTTCTAATACCAACTATATGGTGAGCACACACACCAACTATGAGCTGAATTGACGATTTCCTAAATAACCAAGGTATGTAGTGTTTAAATTGAAAATTTCAGTTTCTGGCTTCAGATGACCGACCTTTGACTTCTACCACAAGCAATAGTGAACACACATACTATTAAGTATGAGCGCCACTGTATTTAAGTTTGCTTCAGCAAGTTATTAGTGTTTACAATGTTTTCATTGTTTGACCTCTGTTAACCTCAGAGACCGACAGCAAAACCAAAACAGGGATCAGTCTACTCACTAAGGGTAACCAACTGCACGTACAAAGAATGAGCTCAATTGAAGTTTGCCTGGCCAAGAAATGGTGTTTTCAAGGTTTTCGACCTTTGTTGTCCTCAGATGATATTATTGCCTAATTACACAACATATATGCACAACATACCTCGGCCTTTGGGCTGCATGCAGGGCGAATGTAGCAAAGTATTTATTTAAATTAACAGCTAGGGGAATACAGATATTCTGTGTGCACACTAACCTCTGTAACTTCTGCAAGTATGAAGGTTTTACATCATGTTTCTTTCCCTCTGAAATAGTATCAGGGTTGGGGGGGGGGGAGGTCTATTATGAACAATACAGTAGCTATGATGAGCTAAGAAATCAATTTACTTGAATGATGAATGGAAAGTGAAGGGATTACCTATTTCCTCACTGACTTTCTTAATCTCTAGCCATGGTGGATCAGTCTCTTTCCCAAGCCAGGCTAGAGCGACTTCTTTTCCAGAAGGTTGGCACTTTTTTCTTGTTCTCTAAAATGATCAAGTACATGAAAAATGAAATGCTCCTAAGTGAATACAATACAGTCTTGGGCCTATACAAAAAGTTTTTAATATAGCGCTGTGCCGACTATTGGTGATGTAAATACATTTTGATCACACAGCAAGTTGAATAGTGTTATTATGTATGTATCTGTTCAAACTACAAAAAACAATATTTTTATCACAAGAACATGCCCCTTCCCATTGATGTGGAGCTCTTCAATGAAGGGAATAAAATTAACATAATCAAGCTTAAAGGTTTGCCTTTCATTGTTGTGCGACAGCACAAGACCCACATTCAGCAAGGGAAGGCTGGTTAAAGTCCTGGCCCCTTTTTCATTTCTGAGGATATTTTGTCCCACAGAGACAACTAATGCATGATGAGATTTCTAACTCTACATTGGTAGCAAGTTTAATGTAGCAACTGGAAACAACCTGTGAATAGCTTCTTTTGTGTCAGTGACTATTTATCTGTGATATTCATAGCACATTTTCTATCTTGTACATGTGTTACAGCTCATCCCTTTAATTCATTCAAATTATGTAACTGCAGAACTACAAATATCTATTAAAAGGCACTCGGACCCTTTCAGGCTTTATAGTACAAGAGTATATGGAAGCCCTGAAATCTGTAGGTATCGGGTTACTTTTGACAGGAAAAAATAACTGCACAATTGAATTGTAAAGCAAGTAGCAACATGGGCCTTTTGGTCATTAACAACTTCTCTTGCAGTACGGTATGTTCTGGGCACCAAGCTCTCAATTTCTTTGAGCACCTTATAACATGAGGGGGGTTTGATCTCATCACTTCCTCGTTCACAGTGTAAAAAGTGAGTCATGGGAACAATATCAAACATTGTGAGGGGGATATATGCCTCCCCTCCCCAGATAATCCAGATTACTTCCCCTGGTTCTATCGTTTATCTGCTACATAGAAAGTGTGTATACTTAACTTACCAAAGTACGTCTCATACTTGAGCTTTCTGTAAAAAATATTCAAACAGAAAGTGAGTTATGTAGAGTAAAGTTCTCCTTGCCACATAGATCTATGAATGGCTGTGACAGCTGCAAATATTTCGGCAGTGCTTTTCAAAGTTACAGAATATCAAAATAATTTTGGTAGCACATGGTTATGTTTTTTTTTCTCTAGGTACACTCCCCGACAAAAAAAAGTAAATGAAACAAACCCCCGCTCCACCGTTCAATGTTAATCGGTCAAAATGGTTGGAGCTGCAATAGGACGCAACATTGAAAGGGGGAAGGGGGGGGGGTCTTCAGTTGATCTTGAGTTGCAAAACTTGTCACAGTTTCAGCGATTTTGTTTCATTTGTTTTGTCGGGGATTGTAGGCTGCAATGTTGTACATACACTGGAGCACTTAATTTTCGAAGATCTTAGCTGACCCTTGATGTATACAAAGTATTGAACTTATTTCAACACTAAGTGCAGTTTGCAAATTACAGATGAGTTTTTGGAGGCCAAATCTCTCACCCTATATCTGCCAGAAATCTGCAGTCAGCTCAACATATATTTTGTATATTTGACACTGTGCATGCTCAATTTGGGGAAACTATTTTCCCTCTCATTAATACAGTAGGCAGTTTCAAGACTTCTTATTGATCATTGCTTTAATCCATTCATTTAGAATAGTTTAAATATGAATTTATTGGAGTGAAAATATTAGGATGTCAATATACTGTTTCATTTTAAATTCATTTGACCACCAGTATGGTAGGAGCTGGCAAATTTAGTATGTAAAACAAGCTTCACTACCCCTTCATATCTTAATGTTGCATCTGAACCAATGGATGTCATCAGTTGTAATGTAAACTAATTGTCATATAGGTGTTTATAGTATTTCATTACAAGTGAAAATCAATGGCTGTGCACTTGATCCATTTCTTCATTTGACCACCAGTATAGTAGGAGGCATATTTAGTATGTAAAACAAGCTTCACTACCCCTTCATATCTTAATGTTGCATCTGAACCAATGGATGTCATCAGTTGTAATTATGTAAACTACATTGTCATAAAGGTGTGTATAGTATTTCATTACAAGTGAAAATCAATGGCTGTGCACTTGATCCATTTCTTCATTTGACCACCAGTATGGTAGGAGGCATATTTAGTAAGTAAAACAAGCTTCACTACCCCTTCATATCTTAATGTTGCATCTGAACCAATGGATGTCATCAGTTGTAATGTAAACTACTAATGTGAAACAAGCTTTACTGCCTCTTCCTATCTTCATATTGCATTTGATCAATAGATATCATCAGTTGTCATGCATTCTACTTTGTCATAGGTTTGTATACCTATGGTATTTCATTACAAGTGAAATAGAGCTGTGCACTTTCTCATTTCAAATTGATTTGAGCACCAGTATGGAAAGAGGAGTATATTGTTAGTATGTTAAACAAGTTTCACTACCTCTTCCAATTTTTATGTTGCATCTGAATCAATGGATGTCATCAGTTGTAATGTAAACAACGTTGTCAAGTGTGTATACCTATGGTGTTCATTTTTTTATGTCAAATTCATTTGACACCAGTATGATAAGAGGTTTATTTTTATTGTATGTAAAACAAGCTTAATTGCCCCTTCCTATGTTTAGGTTGCATCTGAATTAATGGATGTTGTGATGTGACGTCATAAGTCTAATTGTCATATAACCAATCACACTGTAATATTACAGGCCAATCAGATAAGATGCTGGCTAGCCAATTACATCCCATGTTATCTCATTAAGTATGTAAAGTATAAATACTCATGTACGCTACTGTACTATTACTCTCCATGCCTGCTGCTACTCCTTACGGTTATACCCTACATGTCATTGTTTATGGTTATTTACGTTACGTGAAATATATGTTCAAGAATCAAGAATGACTTTTTCTTCATAATATTGATGTCTTCCTGAACATATAATATGACAGATGTCATCAGTTGTAATGTAAACTACTTTGTCATTTGTGTGTATACCCAGGGATGAGATTAAGTCAATTTAAGGGCACGGCCATTTAGCCCTGGTGTAATTTTTTTTTTAAGGCACCACGGCCATTATGGATGGCACCGAGGCCATTATTAATGTTTCCAAGAATTTAACAACTACCGACTTTTTTGTGAGTTTAGCCTAACGTTACTATAGCCTACTGTGCTACTCTAGTATAACATGGCAATGTTTCAAATTTAGAGCGACGATCGAATTATACCTGGACATGCTAATTTAAGCATTAACTTAGCTACTTAACTTAGTAGTTAGACACTGACAGCATGTTCTGTTTTCTATAAAACTGATCAAAGCAAAAGAATCTATCATTTCAGTCGTAGTTCCGTAAGCAATGTTTACTTTGTAACTAGTAATTACCATGTATATGTGATATGAAAAAGTGTAGGCGTCCGAGTCGGATCGGAACGTTCATATACCGCATCGAGAAAAATCCCGTACATATTGTACATAGTTATGTACATCCAGCTCACACACTAAAATACATACACTTGTGTCGCAGAAATTTGTGCTGCTCAAATAGTGTTGTTTACTTAGGCCTAAACTGGTGAACGTCCTCATTTGACGAGGTTCTACGTAGACAAAATATTTATACTGAATATTAAATCCTATTGGAATAACGATGACATGCAGTAATGTGTAATAGTTAGTAATTTACTTACCTCCAGTCCATTGAACCAAACGTAGTCCGCTGTCTGACCAAGTTGCCAACGTGTTCAACGCTAGCCTACACGTGCAAGATGCATTATCTAATATACACACGGAATTGGAAAAGGCGCGAATTAAGAAGAGTCGTACTGCACATGCACTATTCAGAGTTCGAAAGAGGACATTGCCCGCCAAGCGCGCGTGTTGTATCTTATACTGTACTGTACGCACTGTACTCTACTGATACAAATTATTTATTTTTATCGGCACTGGGACTGTCACTGCCAACTTGGGTAGAAACCATACAAGTCATTGAAAGAGTTGGTTGCTTCAGTCGAAAGTGAGTTGGGTGGGGCTGGTGGAGTTTCGTTCGATTGATGTATGTCTACCATAGACATGTATGTGTGATCGTCTTCATTTTCTGAACTGACAGTGGCACGAGCAAATGCAGACAAGGTGACGGGTGCAACTTGCTCAACTTCTCCAGTTGAGGGCCCGGGTCCGCGTAGAGCCTGTGCATTGGGCAATCTCTGTCTCATCGATGCTGCATTTGAGAGACTACGTAATATTCCCTCATTAATCCTTATTCGTCTATACAATGCTATGATAGCACATAGCACCACTAAATGTAGAATAAAACCTAAAACTGATATATCCATATTTCAAAACAACTGTACTGTAGCAAGACCGTAGCCAATTACAATATACTATCAAAAATGATGACAATCCAACTAAATTACATATGGAGACTCCAGAATGGAGCAGGTTGTCACAAAATGTCTTAACCTCGTTCTCTAGCAAAGGGGGAAACCACGTGTTGAAAGTGAGGGGGGAGCAGCCAATAGCAACGTGATCTGTGGGCGAGCAAAGCGAGCACGTCACTAGGAACTGGGGATCTTGTTTCAATATCATGTATTTCAGCGTATACGGAAGTGTTGCCGTCGGGGTTGCCGTTGTGATGTCATGAATGACATTATTAGGATCATGTGTACATAAAATACTAATTAATGTTTTATTATTTAGATTAAGCTAGTAGTAAAGACCGCCTGTTTTTTATTTTATTTATTTTAACGTGCACCTGTGAACAATGGATGAGTTTCACGATAATCAACGGGCTATTTTGGACCTCGACCCCAGAAAACAATGTCTTCCAGAAGTTGGGGAGGTCCTCGTAAAAGTTGCAATGGGGTCACAACCCCTCTCCCCCCCCCCCCTCCAAGTCGTTGCGTCCTTGACAGAGGGTGATCTTTTTGGTGAATACTCAGTAAGCTGGATACATGGGCGTCCGCAGAAATGTTTGTAAGTGATGGGAGGGGGGGGGGGGGCAACATTAATAGGCCTATAACACATATTTGACACTAGTATCTGAGCGCAACGATAATTGTTTAACCAACAAAATACTCCGATCGTCGGAAAAGGCACTTCCCAGGCATTATTTTACTCATATTACTGTTCTTTTTTATGCAGTATAAACAAATGCAGGCCCGTAGCCAGACAAGGTCCCAAAGGGGTGGGGCAAATATTTGTTCAGGGGCGGGATATATTAGTCACACTATCTAAGCATGGTGCTACCATCAATCGTTTGGCGCGTAGCATGCAAAGAACACAACGTTGTGATGCGATTCCTTGCCGAGTGAATAGAGCATGGGAGAACAAATGTATTGCTCAATGTTTTTGGGGGGCAAATCTCAGAATCTAGGCCTGCAAAGTTAAGGCATTAGTTAAGGCCGGTGTCTGAGGTGAGGGGGTGTCCCTCTTCCCCTTCATTTTTTTTACTGAAACCAGACACAAAATGGTGCTATCAGTTGCTATTTTCGAGCATAAATAGCCTTTCCAATATATTCGCGATAAGTTTATACTCAATGCACAACTTATTCACTTGACTGTATAGAGAAAACAAAATCGAAAATCAGTAGGCCTAGAGAAATTACCAATTGTCTACAAAAAGTGAGGTGGTACACCTTTCAAATTTTACGAAAGATCGAGCAAAACACGGCGAGAAATTTACGCGAAAATGGCATATCGTGCTAAATGCAACTAATGTCATGTATACAAGGCTCTATTTCTATAAAACCACATCTTGTGTTAAGCGGGGAGAAAAGAAAGTATTTTCTAGAATTTCCAAAAATACGGAAAAAAGAATATCCCATAGTTAAGTGTATAGCAAATAGCCTAACCACCTCGGAGGTAACGGATCTCACGTAACTACAAAATACAGCTAATTGTATTTTGCGGAGTTGACGTTTTCTACAAGAACATGGAAACAATATTTAGCATTGAGTTAATCATGCCAAGTGGCCTAAAAGATGTGATTACAAGGGTTACTTTCATAAAGATGGCCATAGCTAGGGGCTTTGATATCGTGCTATGCGTGTATGGTATGCACTGTGCCTCGTGTTTCATGGGGAATAACTTGTTTTGTTCATGCGGAGGAGTCAGTTGGCTTGAGGTGTGTTTTACTTACCTAAATGTTACGGGGGTAGTTTACCTACTTTCTTGAACGTGTAAGACAATATTTCGCATAACTTTACCGATCCTTTACTGACTGACCTAATTAATTCTAGAATGGAGCCAAAACATTTACTGAATTTACTCCATGAAACGTCCATTGGAAACGAGCCAAAAATGTTATCAAACAGGTGTTACAGATAGGGGATGAGCTCATAGTTGTTTGGCAAGGTACCTGGGAAAATTCGCAGCACATGTAGCGTACTATTTGGGTAGGTTTAAACACCGTTGTAAAATGTACATATAGTGCACGCTATTCATTGTTAGGCAGTCTAGAAACGGGGCTTTGCATTTTATTTTCATTTTATAACATAATATAGCATCTATAACTTGTCATTTTAAAATTTCCATAAGTTTCGTGACAATTTAAATTCAAAAGGTTGTCAGTATTTTGCATCCTCAACTGCGAATGTTGTTATCGCCAGACACGCAAAAATACCAAAATTTTTCGGGGGCCTTCGCCCCCTGGACACTCACAAGAGGTTCCACCCCTTGACCCCACCATATAATTTCTGCCGTTTCCTATTTATTCGCAGGGTGCATAGGTGTAGAACACGGAAAGGATAACCGATCACAACATACGATGATCATGTAACAACATATAGACCTAATAATAATTTGTTGGCACTGGTATAATTATGGTGGCCGGAACTTCATGGTGTTGAGAAACGTCTCTCGATTTTAACACCATCGAATTTAGCACTTCACTTCAAGAAAGTGTTGAAACCTCAGGTGTTGAAACTCCCCTGAGGTGTTGAAATCCCTTCAGGTGTTGACACCTGTACACAACATCTGTGGTTTCAACAAATGAAGGTTTAGCATATGATGTTTCAACACCTCCGGGGGGTTTCAACACTTAAAGTTTCAACACCTGTGGTTTCAATTATTCATGAAGTAGCAATTCAGGTCCCAGTGGCGGATACAGGAGGAACATCCCCCTCCCAATGGCCATCATCTGCCTTTTTTCCGAAGTGGTAAAGTTTTTGTACGAAAACATGTTGGTACACAAATGTAGTTGGAAATGACAGCACTATTTTGCATCTAAGCTGTTCCACAAAACCAAAATTTTCAATATAAGAGGAGGACACCCCCTCCCCAGGACTGAGATCCACCAACAAGTTAAATTCGGGCAGAGTTAGGGACATTCGGGCAAATATCTCTACCCCCCCCCACCCCATTCGTCATTGGTGGAAAACGATCAATATCTCATCCACTATACCGTTTGGAGTTTCACAAGGTTCAGTTTAGGCCCTCTGCTGTTTACGTTGTACATGTCCCCATTCGGCCAAATTATTTGAATATTCGTTATCATAGTATAATATTTGACCAGTATGCTGATGACAACCGTGCTATACATTGCCAAAACTAACTGTGTGAACGTTTGCAGTTGAAAAGAGTGGTTTACCCAAGACAAACCGACACCAATGACAGAAAAACGGAAGTGCTCTTAATCCGCTCACGGTATGAAACCTTACTAGCCAGTTCTCCGAGCTTCATATCGGTTCTTTCTGCATTCAACTTACTGATTCAGCTAGGAATATTGGTGTTACTTTTGGTCATACATATACTTTTAGTCAACATATTTCTAGGACCTGTCGGTCTATTAATCAATTCTTTCTTCGCAAGATGGCACACATCATTAAACTCACTCAAAAGACTTTCAAGGCTATATTATTCCGACAACAATGACTTCCAGACTGAATTATACTAATTATTCAATGTTGTATGGTTCGCCCGTATGGCAAGCCATTTTATTTTTTATTCAGTATTTAATGATATCAACAATTATTTAATGAGAAATGATTTAAAGATATCTTTAAATGTATTTGTAATATGTACATATCACTAATTCGAATTAATGATATGTACATATCACTAATTCGATTTAATGATATCAACAAATATGACGTACGTATCAAGAATTTATTTAATGATATCATTAAATATGGCTGCGATATGTCTGGTTATACGGCGTAGTCTCAGTAACTCATCCGTACACAGGCCTTATGGAACTAAGCTGGTGGTAGTTGGTATGAGTCTAGTGCAGTGCAGTATACATTACACTATAGTTATACGGTAGGTTCAATACGTAAAACTGCTCTTAATATGGCGGGGATTGAAGCTCAACCAGTTCTAGACAGAATATAATGCACTAACCGCACTGCACTGTACTTCCCGCCACATAATCCCAGGCGCTCAAACCGAGGGCGTAATTGATGATATCATTAAATATGGCCGAATTCGTGAAATGTACGTCATACTTTTTGATATCATTAATTTGAATACAGATATCTGAAATTGAATTTATGATATCTTGAATTGAATTATTGATATCTATAATAGTTCATCTATTTTAAGATATCACAAATTCAATTCTTCATATCAGAAATTTTAATTATGATATCAAATAAAATAATGATATCAATAATTTCCTTGCACCAATTAATGATATCATCAAATATGACGTACATATCATTAAAACAATTTCAGATATCATGAAATAATTCATGATATCATTAAAAAATTGTTGATATCATTAAATAAATTCTTGATACGTACGTCATATTTGTTGATATCATTAAATCGAATTAGTGATATGTACATATCATTAATTCGAATTAGTGATATGTACATATCACAAATACATTTAAAGATATCTTTAAATCATTTCTCATTAAATAATTGTTGATATCAATAAATACTGAATAAAAAATAAAATGGCTTGCCATACGCCCGACAATAAACTTCAGTTGCTCCTGCAGCGTACCCAGAATACAGCTGCTAGCAAGATTGTCACACGTTCAAAGAAGTCTGCCCACATTAATCCCATTCTAGGTCAACTACAATGGTTATCTGTCTTCTACATTTACAAGATAAACTTTAAAATTATCCTGCTCACCTATAAGGTCTTATATGGATTAGCACCATGCGATACATGAATAGTATGATTAGTCCCAAGTTCACCACCCAGTCACTTAGATCTTCAAATCAACAACTTCTCCACTGCGTGCCCAACTGGAAGCTCAAGTCATATGGTCGACAGTTGTTTACCATTGCTGCTCCTGCTCTCTGCAACCAACTTCTACGGCACATCAGTACCGAACACTAACATTTTCAGGAGCATACTAGAAGGTATCTATTTCAGTTGCTTACCCCTGAGCAGAAGTGCCACTGAGCATTAATTTCCTCTGGATATTGGCGCTATATAAATGTGTATATATTATTATTATTATAATTATTATTAATGTATAATCATTATACATCTTCAACAGACTCCTCTTTTCATGCTCCAATGCACATCTAGGCCTTTCCAAATAAGAATACCTGCCAGTTAGGCTATTGGATGATTATAGGACTGGTGGGCCTAGTAAACAAAGAGGTGCTAACACAGGTCCCAACCAGAGACACTCCTCATGGGCGTAATACATACTGTATACTCACCAAACAATTGATGACACACTAACAGCCATAGAATATCACATAACCGATGACATGAGATTTCAGATTGAATTTGCATTGTAGATTTTCACATAACCGATGACATGACACACTCGTGAGTGGCGCTCTTCATATAAAGCCATACATTTACAATTTTCTGAAATCATATCAAAGTGGTGACCAGTGTCCAAATTAAAAACGACTGGCATAGAAAGACTAAAAAGTACCCCTGGAGCAATGTCCTACTCTCTTAAAATAAGAGACTGAAATTTCAGTCTAATCGACTGAAATTTCAGTCTAATGATGGATGGGATAAGGGATCAGACTACTTAGACTGAATTCCAGTCTGAAATGTAAAGACTGAAGGTCAGTCTTAATTAGACTAAATACTCTTCAGTCTAATAGACTGAAAATCAAACCACTTTAGACTGAACAGTCAGCAGTTTAGACTGATTTATTGCAGCACCAGTCTTAATAAGATTGAATACTTTCAGTCTATAAGACTGATATCAGACTGAACAGTCGGTCCTTTAGACTGAATTATTACACATCACAGCTATACTGTCAATTTTATAAATTGCAAATTCTGGATTGAACAAGCTTTTCTATAGATCCTCCGTGTTGGCTAAGTGCTGGAATTCTTCAATAAAGATGCAGTTAAGGTCATCAAGACAACATTCAATGATCTGTTAATGCAGGGGAATTTACTGAAAGGTGCTACTTCATGGAGTGACTTCACCTTCACATCCAATCATGTTAGGCTATAAAGACCAGAAAATCATTGTGACAGTCACACACAAAGTACATTAAAAATGGTATTCCATCAAGAAATATAATTGTCAATATCCACCGAACAGTAATTTTATTCCCACTAACCCACTTATATATTCTTATATAATTTTTAATATATTAAAAAAAAACAGAAATCAAAACTACAATATTCTGAGGGATGTTCAACAAAACATGTTATCTTTGCAACAAACGTTCAAATTATAAAGATACTTTACATAACAGTGACATATTTTCAGTTCAATATTAATCTGTCAAATTTCTGCTTGAATTGGGCCTGGATCTAAAATGTTCTTTAATTTTTTTGGAAAGGATTAGGTGAGCTGAGAACAGATCAGTGGTGTCGCCAATGGGTGGCCTGGGGAACCCCTCCCCCGAGAAGGAATTCACAAATAGACATATCACCAACCAAGATTCAAATGTCTGGCAACACCACTGTAACAGAAAGCACTTTAAATTCTTTGTATGTCACCACCAGGTGGTAATACCCTGGAATTCATTGACAACACAGCTGTAAATTGAGTGGTTATATACCCAGCTGATCCCATCTCCCGATCTCACTGAACTTTAAATTTTCCACTGTAAAGGATATAGTAACTATACGATCCTGCCTTTACAAAAGGGATAGGATGGAAACACGACGATAGTACAATGGATCTGGTACATTGCCTTTTTTCCAGTTGTAAATCATTAATGTATAGTAGCAACAATTTTCTTAGAATGATTTCAAAATGGGGAAAACATATGACAAATTTTCAGCAGGTTATTTATAAAATATTAGGAATGGTCAAACTATATATCAGTGCGGTGAACATTTAATACTTTGTGTTTCAATGATATAGATTGGCGATTGCTGAAAGTCATTATCCAGCACACACAAAACAAAATGTTACAAGCAAGCAGTTGACAGAATGGCACAAACTTCATAATGGCTATTAGATAAACATGAACTATTATATACTGCATTCACGATTTCATGATATGGCATTCATATAAAGCAATTTGTATGCAAAAACAGTACATGTGACTATTATACCACCCTCAATTATTTCTTAACTTTCTGATAGTAATCATATATAGTGATTTTGATTGGGATTTCAATCAAATTTTAAAGTTTTATAATTTATCTCACGTGAATCCTTTAATGTCGGCCTCTAGCTGAAAAAGAAATGTCACTCGAGAGTCGACTAAAAAATTGAAAACAGTTTTGACTCATTACATCACTAAAATTTAAAAAAAAATGGGGGGGGGGGAATAATGAGGAAAGGATATTCTCAAATGGAATTTTCTACAGTTACTGACTTTATAATAATCAGGTTACTTGCTTTTCATGGAACAAATTATGGAATATTGTGCACAATAAATAATATTAGCTTAATTAATTGCTTAATTAAATAAACCTTCAACATAGTGAGTGCAGTGAAATGTAGGAACATTAAAGTAAACATTAAAATAACATGCTCGAAAAATCATACAACAAAGTTTTTTTGGCAACTAGGTGTTTGTTTAATTACATTCATAATTAGATCAGTATCATTAGAAAACATTTTTAAAAACCAAAAATCAATGAAATATTTATTTCTGGAGCCCTCCCTATTCATATAAAACTGTTTGTAAACTCCGGGTAATCAATTTAACGTTTTAGGGTATGTGTTAGTTACTCCTTAAAGGCATTGAAGATTTGTCCCAAACAGCATGCAGCCATCTGAAAAAGTTAACTTTCTGTTGCTTGCAAGTGATGTTTGTTCGTGTCGCTAAAAAAGACAGACAATAATGAAACGTGATACCTTGATATCTTTAGCTGGACCTGAGATGTTCATCGCTGTATCGTTTATACACTGTAATGTGGGTATTGACCGTAGCTGTATGTACTGACTGTACACTAGTGTCTAATTACCGACGGTAGCAAGCTGTGTTTGTATTTTCTGGGATCGATGGCAGTGTCTAACACTTCTGTTACACCTCATTCGAAACTAGGTCAGATTACCGGCATTAGACGTTCTTTTTGCGCGAGTCTTCACACCCTTTTAAAGCTACTCCATGCTGACACACATGGTTCCGGACTACAGAGCAATAAAAAAGTAACATTCACTCCTTGAAGTAACTCCATGCTGGCTGCCCTTATAGATGTGGCATGGATACGGACGAGAGACTTCACTTCTGTTGGTTGCAAAATTCCATACACCATGGAAGCATGGAACTCACAAAACTAGTGTTGTAGAGGGGGAGCATAGTCTATGTTAAATGTATGTTCTACGCCTCTGTCCCAGCTGGAATGGCCAGTTTATCTGCCACAATGAAGAATTGTTTGGGGTTCAATTCTGGTCCGAGAGATAGGATGAAAGGCTGTCAATATTGTCCTTGTCTGCCCTGTGCTGCACTCTCAATATCTGTGCCCTCCTGTTTGGTGAAGATAAAAATAAATGTGATAAAGGACAAGCAATATGGTATAAATCAAAACATTCTTAAAAAAAGATATGTTGAGAGGTAGAGAGACTAGACTAGAATAATATTTAGGAGAGAATGGAGAAACAAGAACATGACTGGCATTGTACAAAGGAGATATATCAATTCACGATAGGCAGCAATATGTCATCCATGGCGGGTGAGATGTGTTATGTGAAGGTGGATTCAAATTCAACCTAACATTTATGGGTTATCATGTTGATTTTGGCAGGTACATGGTTACCAAGCAAGGTTTGTTGTTAGTTGTTTTCAGAAATTTCTCTTTTTAAGGATAAATTGTTCATGACATCTCCTGATTCCATTACATCAGCATAGAAAACCAGTGAACAAGGAATATGATTTACATTTTAGCCTACTGATTTCACTAATATGTCTATCTGCTTGTAAAAGAAACTGATTTCATAACATTAGTGAATGGTAATATTACTGTAAAATCTTATAATAAAGACTGATGGCCCACTATATGTTTAATAAAATAACAAAAGCATACCAATTCTTTTCCAGTTTCCACATGATTTAAATACAATGGTAATGGTTTAACAGAATCGTGTTAGCTTCATGCTGTAATGGCTGTAGAAGTCACTACATTTTTTCAAATAATTAAGGGTGCTTACAATCTATGCATAATAGTACTGTGTTTTGCAATTTCTTGAGCATTATTATGTTCAAGTATTTGTTATGAGGTTAACCTAGCCTAGATTCATTTGGGACGATCAAGTACATATTGCAGTCCTGACAAGCGTGCTTATTCGCCCGACGATTGGGTTCATATGCAGGACAGGCGGGCTAATTTGCCCAACGATCTGGTACCGTGATAACTTCATGCTGTAATGGCTGTAGCAGTCACTACATTTTTCAAATAATTAAGGGTGCTTACAATCTATGCATAATAGTACTGTGTTTTGCAATTTCTTGAGCATTATTATGTCCAAGTATTTGTTATGAGGTTAACCTAGCCTAGGCCTAGATTCATTTTGGGACGATCGAGTACATACTGCAGGACAAGCGTGCTTATTCGGCCGACGATCGGGTACATATGCAGGACAGGCGGGCTGATTTGCCCGACGATCGGGTACATACGCAGGACAGGCGGGCTGATTTGCCCGACGATCGGGTACATATGCAGGACCGGCGTGCTTATTCGCCCGACGATCGTGTTAATAGGCCCCACCAATTATAACAACAGCCTAGGCCCTATTTGCTATAGTACAGCCTAGCTAGGCCTACCTCGCGCACAAGCCTAGAATAACTAACGTTACGAACTGCCAAGCTTTTATTCTGTATTAATTGGAAAACAACAAAAAACATACATACATACCCTCGAACACTGTTATCACTTCTTCGTGGAAACCTTTATTTGTAAGAAAAGTTCTTAAAGACTCAGCCATTGCTAATTTATAACCTTTACTCTAGCTTAGACATACGGTCGTCTGTCTCGTTCATGCCTAGCTGTGTGTACGGCGTGCGTACGTACAGTACAGCGAGTACCTGGCTAAGCGAAGAATATAGTAGTATATATGTACACAAGTTGTAGCGCTCGTTGTCACACTTATTTTTATGCGGCGTATTTGCAAGTTTTCGGATGACGTAGGCGCATTTCTGTTCTCTGATTGGATACATTTTTCAGTGGAATACAGAGACTGAAAATGGTAAGATGACATGCCACATGTGATTAGCTGATTGGTTAATAAAGTCAGTCCAAAACAGCGACTGAACGGTGTAACTGATAATACAGTCTAAGTAGAGTGTTTCTCAGTCTAAACTCAGTGTATAACACTGAAAAAAATTTCAGTCTCAAAGAAGACTGAATTCTTCAGTCTAACATTTTAAGAGAGTAATGATAGTTACAACCGATGACGTCCTCGATTGTTAGTGTGTCATCAATTGATGGGTGTGTATACATGCGCCTGTCATCGGTTGCGAGGTCTAAACAAGAGCACACCCACACATACGCCAACCTGACTGCATAGGTTCCTTTTGCTAAAGCAAGGAACCAAAATTCTAACCCAATCAATATAATAAATATATAAGTATCCATAATAATGATGATCGGTAGAAGAAGGGGAATGAGAATGAGAAGGAGGAGTAGAAGGAGGAGAAGAAAAAGAAGAATCATCCACCAGAAGTCAATGGAGCAATTTTCCAGCATCCAGAGACTGTGCAAACGTCCAAAAATCTGACATTATATTATCATTTCATTTAAGGGTGCTTTGCTTAACTGTGTTATCTGATATATATATATATATATATTAATATATATATATATATATATATATATATATATATATATATATATATATATATATATATATATATATTTATATATATATATATATATATATATATATATATATATATATATATATATATATATATATATATATATATTTATATTACTTACCAAATTAGCTTCATTGAGTCCTATGCGTTTATTCTCTGCCATAATTCGATAATCACTTCCAAAAGGAATGGTACAACCAGAAGCTACACAGTGACCCTGTAGAAGAAAACGTGTGAAGAATTGAAGGAGTATGATGGTAAGCCTACAAAGATGCATGGGCGGCGATCCGTACTTCCGAGTGGGGGGGATATGACATTTTTGACAATCTAAGCGTAGCGCCACCATATGTTGGCGCGAAGCGTACAAGAAAATTGTGGGATTTACGTACCCTCTACATGGCCGGAAACGGAACTTCCCGAGGTTTCCAAGCGGCATATACCCAACTTTAAAATAGGGATATCATGTCCGAAATATCTGATAATCAGGATCCAAAATACTTTTATTTTTTAATTTCGGGTGTTATTTTGGGAAAATTGCCCCTGTCAATCTTGTTTCAGGCGCTACGTTAGAATGTTCGAGAGCTCTTTTATATTATTCGATGAAGAAAATAGCCTCATGCAGGCTTTTATAAGCCTATACACATGCAATACACAATAACACATAGTTACATTTCGTTTGCTTTTTAGCTAGGGAAAACCTGATGAGTTCAACTTAGGGAATAACGCGACGACCTATAGCAAACATAGGCTAACTTGGCCGGGCAGTACGATGGTAGAGTGCTCGCCTGCGGTGACAATTGGAGGTCCCTGGTTCAAACTTCGGTATCAACATCTGATACCAAAACTTCCCTCCACTCCTTTCTCTATGAAAACTAATAAATTAATATAGGGGAGGCTAAGTCTCCATCCCCGAGTTCCGTTGCCATTTGCCAGGAGAGGAAAGTGTTTGCAATCTCTGCAAATGGACAGCTGTACTCACGTTGGTTGGATGGGGACATTAAATGACAGTCCTGGAAGTAGGATTTTGACCCGCCTGCCTGAAAACATCTCACTTTGCGTCTTGGGGTCTATAGAGTTCAGAGGTTGAACCTGCCCATTGAAAATATCTGTGTAATGTGTCTTAGGTGCATAGTAATGCTATGTTAGGTATTCACTACGACTATTCACTGACAACAGCTTACGTTTGGGAATAAATATTTCTGCATTACAGCTACATTTCAGATTGCCAGACAAAATACCATACTATAACTTTTAGGCGTTTACTCATCATGCTAAGCTGCGATCACGAATGGACTTGATTAATGATTAGATAGTTATGAGTTATATGTTCGAGGGTATACATATACGTGTGTAGGCCTACTATATGGCCAATATGAATACTATGAGGGTGCATATATGTACTATATCAATACCGTGGGCGCAATAATACCTTTTGTTGTTATAGGGCCAATGAAGCCTACAGTCAACTATTCTTGCTTTATAAAGACGCTTTATTTGAAAAGATCGCACTGCGTTTATGCATGGTAGGCGAGAAATGAAGCTAAAAAAGAGCCGTACATTCACGATGATGCATAAATGTAGGCATGAAAATATTCTTATCCATGGCATTTGGTGGGGGGGGGGGGATATGGTGTATTACATCCCCTCCACCCATTTTCATGGGGATATATCCCCCACTCCCCCCCCCCCCAGAATCGCCGCCCATGCAAAGATGACCAAAGATACAAAAGAGATATATATTTAAAGCATGCATAGAATACGAAGGCAGGCGGACTGATTGCATGACAAGCGTTACATACCACGGACGTATGTAGACCATGTAACAAATATTTTGACAAATACTTGGATTTATACTTACGTTGATGGCAGAAATTGAGATAAGGTTGGTACTGAGATTACTTATGATCATATCTTGTATGTCATACCAGAATTCATAAATTTCATCATAAGTCTTTTGGTACATCGACATAATGTCCAAACCTGCAGAGAACACACCAGGAAAGGCCTGCAAAAAATGATGAAGAAAAAAAATATGTCAACATTTTACAAATAATAGAAATATGAGTGGAAGCAAATTACACTGTTATATGTGGGGTATTTCATAACGTGCTGGAATGTTCCTGGTTGTTTTGCATGAATAATTGAGTCATTAATGGTCATAGTCTGGATATAATATACAATATGTAGCCTACAAAACACAATTACTCGACCAGCGCGGTTGAGAACTGACCAAAAGTCTGCCGCGGCCAGCAAACAACGCTCAATATGCAAATTTCTTACATGCAGCCAAACTATCGGT
Source organism: Apostichopus japonicus (assembly GCF_037975245.1). Classification (NCBI taxonomy): domain Eukaryota; kingdom Metazoa; phylum Echinodermata; class Holothuroidea; order Aspidochirotida; family Stichopodidae; genus Apostichopus; species Apostichopus japonicus. The sequence goes on along the minus strand of NC_092568.1, from coordinate 34,438,004 downwards.
GCATGGTCCCGACCAATCATTTACCTATACTTATAGATGATAACATCTAATTACTTTCCGTAATCGTTTCCACAATCTACATGTACTTAAGCACTATATATACAGTACAAGTATTCCTGAGTCCCAACAAACCTAGTAATGAAGAGTCTATACCCGACCGTGAAATAACTATTTTCCCTAAAAGCATAATGAGGCGGCCGTGGCCAGCCTTTTTGGCTTACTACGAGTCAGAGTTTAATGTGGAATTAACGCTTGTATTGATCTGACTTTTTATGACAGCATAGTAAGCAGCACTCCCCTACTTGGCCGTTGTTCGATGTAGCCGATTGCCATGAAGTGGGTCCTGCTTACCCATATTAGTCTTTAGATGTCAAATGTTGCATGACCGATGCATAGTTAGACTGTAAATTAGTTGGCTACAATTAGCACTTATCGCCAGGTTGTGCTGAGAGATCCATTTGAAATTTTGTGTAAGGTTGAAGGAAGCTGGGGTGGGGTGGGGGTGGGGGTAGTACAACAACCCAAACATCCTGGATCCTGGCCGGAAGGTGGCCTTATTTCAGAGAAGTGTCCCTTTCCCGTGTAGAAAATTTACATTTTAGGGGTATTTAGATGTGAAAGCGTAAATAAAGGCTTTTTATCATTTTCCTTATATGCTAATAAAACACCAGACACGACAACCAATAGGGGCCGCGCCTTTTGTACCCTCCTCCCTCTTAAATCCGTCACAGCCCCCACGTGCTATACATGAGCAAACAGTATACCCTGTATCAATTAATATGATTACTTATTTTGTCTCTAAAGATTTCTGTGGGGTTACTATGCCCAGTGGAGTAGGAAGGTACTTTTGAATGGGGGGCTGAAGACTGATGGCCGGCATGGGAGGGGTCTAAGGGGAGGGGGTGTTTTTTGCATTTCCAGGTGGCCTCGGATGCAATTTGGTGCTCAAAATGAGATTTGTTTCTCATTTAAAAAGGAAAAATGGGTTTTCTGACTTGCAAAGTGGGGGGGGGGGGGGAGGCGGAATGATACTTCCGCCCTCCATATTTTTCAAGTAAGTTTGATGCCTGTTTTGCAAATATTGAACCCGTGAAAACACACACTTACAAACTGTATCGATACAGATCATAAGAATATAATTATTAGTATGTGAAAGGGATACCTTCTACTTGACCTTTGACTTAACCAATTCTGTATCAAACTCGTAGTCGTGTACATACATGTATACATTCCATCTTGCGCTAATTCTGACTTACATAAATAAAACTTGTAAACAATATTTTAATAGTAATATTCGCAAATGTTTCTGCATGCATGGTTCAAAGTATATGTATAGGCCTATAGCATTATTACAGTGTGTAAATATTCGCCATAACAGCGTGTGTATATATACCATGCATGGTGCCTGTTTATTAGATCTGTGTATATCGGGTATAGTTGGTTTCAATTTTTCTCACCCTATTTAAAACTATTTTAAAAGAGAGAAGAAAAAAAAAACTGTTAGCAAACTGCTTATATCTACTGCCAAGAAAGCTGTGTATGTAAAGATGTAAATGTTAGAGGGTCTGACGTTTCCATCCTTGCAGCATCTTCTTCAGAGGCTATTACTGACAGTTAATTACTATTGTGAGATCAATTAAAGAATACTTGTGTTACTTTCAGTAACTGTGTCCGCCCCACCACGCACCCAAAAAATTCAACAAAGATTAAAAACTGAAGTGTATAAATTGTTCATCAGTTTGAAGATAGTATCATGTAACGGCGCTATGACTGGACTATACTTACTGATGTGAATATCATCGCTCGCACTCGCTCATCTTTCTCCAAGTCAGTGATGGTTTTAGTGACTTCTCTCAGATGATTTGAGCAAAAAGTGTTGACTGGCTTTTTCTGTAACTTGACAACTGCAACTGACCCTATAGAAACGAGTGCAATATATCCATTTTCAGTTCATCTTATGGAACGGTTTTGCCACCAAATATGCTATTGTCAGCCATGTTTTATTACTTCAAAAACTATCTCAATGTGGCCCTCAGTGAGACTTGCAAGTTATAGTGCACCTGTCTATTAGAATAAGGTGACCATATTTTCCTGACTGGAATCGGGGACATTTATTGCGTGACTGATATGGGGGAGGGGTCTAAGGGGAGGGGGCCCCCTCCCCTTTGAAAAATTTTCAAGTGCCTAAGGTGCTTAGATGTAAAATGGTTATACTTAGTAGCACTATTTAAATCAATTTTATTTTCAAAAATGTAGCTTTTTTTAGATGAAATTCACTAACTTTACGTGGTTCTTTAAGAGCTTGTGAGTTGCTCATACTCACACTATAAGTGTCGTGTCGCCGTAGTTGCCAATTATACGGTCGAAAGAGTGCTAGGCTAGATCGATCTAGCATATTTTTTAACAGTGTTTCCACTTTACCCTGGCCCACCTGTTCCGTTCTGCGACTGCTCACTTGACTAAATTTGTTTTTACAATTATTTTACTAATAATGTGGGATATTTTCGAAATTCCTGAACATTTTGACGAATCGGGGACATTTTCGGGGACACTTGTTCATCGGGGACAGCACACTGTAATCGGGGACTGTCCCCGAAAATCGGGGACGTCTGGTCACCTTGTATTAGAACCATCATGCGCACTTTACATGGTCAAACCAAGTATCCACAAAGAGAGGGTTGATTACTTTGTGGAAATTTTAAGTAGAAACATACTGTCTGCGATTTAAAGAAAAAATACTGTCACACAGAAGCTCTGAAATAAAACATAATGATCTAACTTCCATCTTCATAGCTCATTCTAAATATAACATATCTCATGCATGCAACTATATTTACTACCGTGAGTGCATTGCGCAATCATCTGTGACGTCATGCGTGGACTACCAATTGCAACAAAAGCTGTTATTTGATTTTGTAACCGTAGAATGAAACGCAACTTTCTAGCGTTACGTTATTTTACGTTGAATAGATACCGTTTATACAATCACGCGATTATATCATATATATTAAATGTTTTCAGTTTTCAATGATGTAGACGCTTCTTAAATTACATCCGTGCAAATCAAGGCAGAGTGTATAGCCTAGTGGTTAGCGCCGGCGTCTCCCAGTCATGAGATCCCCGGTTCGATTCCCCCCCCCCCCCCGACAGCAATGTGTGTCGTCTGGCAAGGGTGTTGTTCAATAACAACTTCCCGACATGGACGTTAAATGGATGTGTGCCGAGAGATTGGCTTCGGTCAGCTTGCGAGTCTACAAGCCTCCATGGCTTCTTTCGCGAGTTCCTGCTTGCGGGAAGATCACATATACATACATACATACATACATACATACATACATACATACATACATACATACATACATACATACATACATACATACATACATACATACATACATACTTTCATTTGTTCTTCGACATGTATGACATCAAAGACTTATGGTTTAAACAGGGAACTGTTACTCTAACGTTAGGGTAGCATGGCTCCCTGGTTTAAAGTCCAACTATATATAGTATACTTAACAAGTTTCAGAATTTCATATCTCATCAATGAAAGAAGCAGTATCGAGATTGGACTTGGAATAACTATATTATGCCAGCCTTTAACTTGCTTATATTTACCGGTATCTATACAGTTTTAATCGGTTGATTGTGAGTGCGCATATCAACATAGTTTACGAAAACATGGAACCTGCAGATATATTTACTGAAGTGAAATTATGCACATAGACTTACACAAAAATGACAGGCCTATCATTCTTTAGATGTTTCAGAAACTTATGGCGAGATATAAAGGTAGGAATCGGTCCTCTTTGCCAGGGGGTTTGTGTTCAGATTTGAATAATTATTTTACCGATATACTTGCGGAATAAATACATGTGTCCGCGCCAAATGTATTGTGTATGATATCGTATTAAGAATATTGGCCGAACTTACCTTCAAAGTCAGGGTCCAGTGTTACCGAAACATACTTTGGTCTTTCTGCTGCGAGACACCGGCATGTTTGTGCAGCCCAAGTATTCGCAGGAGTCTGTAGTAACTTCACTGTTCTCAAAATTACTGACATCTTTATTGCTTTTTATTTTCGAAAAGAAAAATATAATGAGCTTCATATTCTGTAAATGTAAATACGAATAATGAGGAAGATGTGTTTGTTGAAAACGGCATTGCCCCTTTAGAACGGTGCATGGAGTCTTTTTCAGTGTGCATTTGCAAATTCCTCCTGTTTGGTTACCCGGAATCGGCATCCGACACTTACCTCGAGAACTGGCTCATAAAGATATATACATATAAGCTTTAAGTTTTTGTGTAGAGATCATAAAAAAAAAAAAGTTTTTATCCCCGCTTTGAGCGTGGAAACGAATACAGAAAAGAGCCATAAATTTACTGTTCTAGAAATAATTTTGTTATGAGAAAATGCCATTTACTTCATTTGTGAATTTTAAAAATATATTTTTAACACGTGCACGTAATTAAACACACTTATTATATCCGAGTGTAGGTATATTGGCCTGTAGATGCCCACTTGTGAGTAGAGAACCTTACCTGTGACATGAAGAAATAACGTTTTCAAAGTATTTTCTAAACAATTTGATGAAAGTCAACCGGGATGAGAACACAGTGTCACAACAGGTAAAGTAGTAAAATGGTAGTCATATAATGCCTACGGCGCAAGTTGGTTGCCGCTTTACTGTAGATACCTCACATACATGTACATATATATATATGGCTCACTGAAGTGCGATATACAACATATCAATAGGCTATCACAGTCCAAAGTAAAAAAGGCAGTTTGCGACCGAATCGTTAAAGTGACGTTGTCAGCGATAGTATGCACTTGACTTTGACCGAACGATTATCTTCAGCGATAACAAAAGCGTCACCATCGCCCGCTATATCCATAACACTACCCTGGATAGGCTAAGACGCGTATTGCCAGCTCAGTTGGCCTTAAACGAAGGCCCGGAATCTAGTTTTCGAGGAATTCAAGTGATCTCGATATCTATTGATAATCTCGAGATGATTTTTTAAATTTTATTTCGGTATTTCATTCTCGAGATTATTTTAGGATAAATTCTTCATTTGTAATCCGTCTGTATAGGACCATCTTTTCGTCAAAAACTTGCATTCAAATACTGACAGAGCCTGATTTAAGACTCAGGTCATCGTGGTCGCGGCCTCGGGCCCCCACGTACAGGGGCCCACATATTCCGACCTCACAAATACCGTCTTACAAAGATGGGCAATATGATATATATCGTATAAGATAGTCACTATACGACAGTCTCATCGCAAACTGAATTTAAGTTTACGCGATATCCTTTATATTACAAGTTATGCTGAAAGGGGCCCCTCAATCGCTTGGCCCCGGACCCTCATGAGCAAAATCCGGCCTGTACGTGTACGGCATGACACGAACATGTGCAAGATGACGGAACCTGATGTCGACACTGTAAGCAAAATGTACCTCATCGGAACGTTGAAAGTTAGAACTTGGGATGGTATTTTTGTGGGTATATATTTGTGCTTAGAAAAACTGCATTCGAAGAGGGAAAGAAGCTGATTGATTTTGATGGACTGGGACTCGGTTGAATTTTAGACAGGGAAGACAGGCTATTTAGTTTAGTTTAGTAGGGAAAAAAAGGATCAGGAGGGACACTCAAGTCCCCATCAAGGATCCTATAGGAGAGAGAAAAAACTGAAGACACAAACCCGATTTCAATGCGTAAAGTGCTTGTCCAAAGCATTCTTAAACCCATTCACACTACTTGCAACTACAACTTTCTCAGGCAAACCGTACGTTCCATGGGCGGCGATCATGGGGGACGGGGGGGGGACATGTCCCCCCCAATATTTTAGGTGGGGGATATAGTATCTAATATCCCCCCAATATTTGGTGGCATAGTTTTTTTTAGCATAATTTTTAATGATATCGCTAGTAATTTCAAAATAGAAAATGCTTAGATGCAACTTACAAGGCCTGGGAAGTGCCATTTCCAGCGATCTGGGAGGCATTTTCGGCCAAAATTTTCTCTTGCGCTTCGCGCCAACTTATGGTGGCGCTACGCTTAGATAGTTTGCCTACAAGCTTCGCCCCTCCCTTGGCAAATCCCTCGCAAGGCGCCTGTCTAACCCTGACACAATTTGTTACTATATATGACCAAAAGTAGTTTTTACTTTTTTTCGAAATGAATAGCTAGACGGACCGCATCCGTAATGAAATTTGGTTTATATATATATATATAGCCTATATATATAGCCTATATATATATAGCCTATATATATAGCCTATATATATATATATAAACCTAATTTCATTACGGATGCGGTCCGTCTAGCTATTCATTTTGAAAAAAAAAGGAAAAACTTTTTACGGGGGGACATATGTCCCCCCAATATTTTAGGTGGGGGATATACGGCAGTATCTAATAGTCAGTAATATCCCCCCAATATTTGGTGGCATAATTTTTTTTGTGTGGCTATAATAGAAAATAACAAATGCTGCATGAGGTAAATGACAGATCCACATCGATATGTGTTCACTGGGTTTCCATTTGGCCTGTTTCCTACAAGATTTTTAACCGCAGGCACTTAGCCAAGGGGGGGGGGGGGGGGAGGATGGAGACCTTCTCCCTCGAGCATATTGTTTGGTATTTTTTTATGATATCGAAGTTTTATAGTAGCCGTTATAAAAGGTTTTAATATTTGTTCACCAATAAATTAACTGTCTGAATTTTCGAAAATTCCTTGACCAACATTCTTCATCATACTTCCCTCTACTCGTGCAATTTTGACCGGTCTGTTAGGGGTTGAAGGGGGTTTTTCTATATTGGTTATCCATAGATGAGATGAAATTTTGTGCAACATTATGGGTATGTTTTTGAAGTGAATTTATTATTCAAATTCTGAACAAGTAATGGGCTTAAAACCTTGAAAAGTGGGGCTGACGGGTAATGTGGGGCGTTACGTAGAATTACCTACAAAATCAATGATCCACAGGAGATGCGATGAGGTCGAACATGATGTGTGACTGGTGACAATCTTGAAAAAGGTTATAAATGAAAAAAAAAAAACTATTGGGAAAAATTGGTTCTCAGGCAAAAGTGTACATCTGGTTGGTCATTTTCAAGCCCGAGAAGTGCCATTTCCGGTGATCTGGGGGTGGGGGCTATAAAAACCAGAAATTTTCTTGTACGCTGCGCGCCAACTAATGGTGGCGCTCCGCTTTGATAGTAATTCGCCTGCACCCAAGCAAATATCCCTCCAATATTTGAAGCAAATCGCCGCCCCTGCGTTCCACTCATTCACAACCCTATAAGAAAAAAATGTTGTGCCGAATGTTAATCCTACTTTGTGACTTTTGGAGTTTAAGACAATCGACCTCTGGTACAACTAATATTATAACAAACATGAAAAAGTCAGTGAAGGATAAATTGTCAAAACCATACACAATCGTGAAAACCTCTATGAAGTCACCACGTAATCTCCTAAGCTTCAGTGTGGTGAGATTCAGCAGCTGTAACCGCCGCGGCCTATAATAAAGAACACCCTTTATAAGGAACTGTTTAGTGTGGGCCACAAAAGAATGTCCTAGACATGTGAACTTCAAAAATGGTATTGCCAGATTGCCTTGACCTATAGCAATAATAAATTTGTTCATATGAAATCAGTGTTTGATGGCGATGATATGCAACTCCGTGGGACTGCGCTTTGGTTCTTGTTTTCATTGGCGTCAGTGAACCATAAAGATGGATGTTTACGATCCTGCAAAGACCGATCTTTGCCGTATGCTCAGCGTGGGCAATGATCTTTGATGTTACAAACTGATGCAAGTTACACCTTCATTCGGCCAGCTGCATAACTGTAAAATTCTGTTTGCGATAGAAGATAACGCAGTGAAAAACAGGTTTATGTCAAGTTCAAATTCTAGGGAGGCTATGGTCTGCTCAAGTTCAAGCTGGTGTATTGAACTTTTGTTATCTGCTTTAGGTACTGTAGGTTTAGGTTAAGTGTTTAGCAATATTCTATCGTATTTCAAGGACTAAGCTATGTTTAACCATGTAGACTTAGGCAAGGCCGTTTACGTTATACGTGTAGCAATCATAGTTAGGCAGCCTTTGGTAAAACAAGTGAAGGCAATGCCATGACTGGAAATAGAAAAGTACAAAGCTAGTGTGGGTATTCACAGGTTAGCGCAGAGGTAATTATTGACAAGGAAATTCCCGTTTAAAATGGAGGTTTGGATGTTGTAAAGTTGTTTTTCAAGCAAACTTGTATAGTTCTTGTGTGCAAGGGGCCACCAAGTTGGTACGAAGTTCACCTAACTTGACTAAATGCCCTAAATTGCAAGGTTTTGGTACACTGTGCAGTATAACTTAGGTTGACAAACGAATTGGGGTGGTTTTATTTATACTCAGTCCCTGCATTAAATATGGCTCCCAACTCTTTAGAAGGCATTGCAAATGCTGGTGTCCCCCTCCCCTTTTGATTTTTCTTGGAATCCTGGTGATGCCAACATGTAAACTGGTGGCACTTAGAAAGGCTTTTGTCACCCAAAATTTTCTGAGAAATATGCATTTTTTTGTGTGTAACATCAATAAATTGAATAGTAGGTGATAATTCATTCTTTCCCGTGGCATGAAAATTGTTCGCTGCTCGCCCCATTGAAAAGAAATATAGGCTACTTTGAGGTTCAAATGATGCTGTAAAGGAGGTTTTATACTCTATTATGCTAAATGCTAAAGAAATGATGGTTGCTAAGTCAAAATTTGATGCGATTTTTTTTTATGTATTACTTGACAATTACAATGCTGGTTTTTCGGACGCTTGCGCAGGTCAGCGGGTTTGGGTGTTAGAATGCTGGTCCAACCCGCAAATTGCGGGTCAGTTGGGAGCTCTGATTAAATATTTTTTTAACTTCTTTCTAGTGTGATAACTGAAACTATGAAGTGGCTGATAATTGGAGCTGATGTTGGTGGAACAAACACAGACGTGGTCTGCTTACACGGCACAGAAGTTATAGCCTATGATAAATTTCCCACCAGTGAAGATGTAACAACAGGATTACATACTGCCATTGGCAATGTTCTGAAGAAGCTGCCTGCTGAAGGTGACTTGATCAAAGCAATCAATCAAACTCTTATTTTGTTAATATTGTAATGATGTTATCTAATGATCAACATCAGAAATAACTCATCTTTAGAAAGATAACTCAATCTTACTGGCCTTAGAAATTATATAATGCTGATAACATATTATCCCAGTATCACACAATACAAAGTCCCAATCTGGCATGCTCCATTCTCTAGTGGCAGGTAAAAAATTACCATGCTATGTAATGTATGCGATGTAAACAATAATTTGACTTGTCAAAAGTATCTTTACTGCATGCCAGTAAATGTTCGCTAACAAAAGAATATATTTATAAGGTTAATGATTACGAATAACAAACAGGTCATCAAGATAAAACACAGATCTGATGTTCACATGTAAGTCATGGACATCACAGTAGGTTGAACTTTCTTGTTCATGATGTGAAACAGAAAAAGCAAATTGACTTCATCTGAGTTTCTCTGTTAACCTGTCTCCATTCAATGTTATACACAGCTTGCCCCCTGTAACCCACATTCAGGTCAACAATGCTAAGGGATATTCTGGTTGAAAGCTGCTATTATCTTGAGCTTAAGACTAAACCTTGTTCCATTTTGTAAGGTACTAAAGTTAAAAAGGTAAATAAATTAGCATTAATATGGTAAAGCACAATAAAAGCAGCATACTACAGTAATTAGGTTTCATTATTTCAAATTTGGTTCAACTTTGTGAATGCATCTGGCAACAGTAGAGTAAATGATGTCATATTAACACTTCAATTCATCTGAAAATAAATTGGTATTATTCAAAGAGGAGAAAATAATTTCTACAAAAAAAATGCATTTTGATGAAATTCTAAACAGAGAGCACCTTTAAAAATAGAACCTTGAAAGCTATAGTCTTGCAAACATTTCTAATATGTATCAGGTTTCAAGGAAAAATCAACAAAAAGATTGTAATAGGCAAGTAAAGCTTTTCAAAAACATTTGGTGATATTTTGTTATGGCTTATGTAGCTTATGAGTAGCTTATGAGTTTGAGGGACAACATACTGAGTAGGAGTTTTCAAGAAACAGTGAAGAATATTTTTCTATTCCATATAAATATCACACTGCTTACCACCGGGATATATATCCCTTTACGATGGGAATTCTTTCTTACAAATGTTTAGCAATTCTGAAGCCCTATTTCTGCCCTCACTATAACCTAAAAGTCAGTAAGCTATGAGGAATGACCCAGAATGGATCACAAAATTTTTCTGTGACGTCAGAAAATTTAACTACAGTCCTTGACGCATTGGAGATCAAAAAAAGTAGGAGATCAATTCAGCCATTTTTTAACACAATTATGTCAATAGTTCAATCTAGCTTTCATTGATCTGAGCATTGATTCTAAGGGGTACTAGGAGGGCCGGTGAATGGTGGATTGGTCCTTATGGAAGATCCTGGGTTGTGGGCCTAAAAATTTGTGCACCACTGCTCTAAATGATACTGTAAAATATTTACCAACTCTGACTTTGTGACCTGGCCCATTTATGCCCTGTACATGTACTTGTATTCTACGGGTGTGGTTTAACTTCAATTATTACCCATATGGCTGTGACTGGAAGCATTTTTGCCCTGCCTGCATATTTAGTTACCAGGTATGGTGTAACTGTAAATAATTCTTTTACTGCTTAGCTAATGTCCATTGTTTTGCAGATTGGTCAGTCGGTAGGGTGAATATAGGTACAACCCACTTTATCAATGCTTTGCTTCAACGAAGAGACCTAGTACCAGTTTCCGTCGTCAGACTTTGTGGGCCGGCATCCACTGCACTTCCTCCATTTATTGGTTTCCCTGACAACCTTGCAGACCTGTTACAGGCAAAGTGTTTCTTTGTGAATGGCGGTTACCAAGTGGATGGATCCATTATAACAGAGGTAGATGAGAAGGAAATTCTGGATGTCATCCAGCAAATCAAAGATAGCAACATTCACAATGTTGTCATTTCCGGTGTCTTCTCTCCTGTGAATGATGACCAGGAAAAACAGGTAAGGAATCCATATTTAGATGATTTTCATATTTTGACCTCTTCTCCTTCTTCCTTTGACCTTTAACAATACAATAGTCATGATTTAGTATTTTTACAGTTAGTATCTTCTTTAAAACAGTGGTTCATGACATATTAAAACTGATGTGCATTTGACCAGAAAAGAATAAATGATATAGATTGTGTTGGTCAATACTCTGCAGAATAATTTAAGAAAAGTAAATTTATGCACAGCTAAACGTCAACTTTATGTACCGATTAACTGACTGAGATATTGTAAGCATATTTGAAAACAACAAAAAAAGTATAGTGAGAATGGAATTTGCTACAAAGGATTTGTTAAATTAATTAATGTGAATCCCACTTGAGCTGATAAATTTGTCGTTCCTTGGAAGAAATAACACCTACCAAACACTTTCTCAAGAAGGGATACTTGGATCAGTCTCATACTGTGCATGTAGATACCTCAAATTAAATTTAGATTTTATATTATTTTGGTCTTGGTCAAAGTTCAAAGTACAAAAACCATCTAAACAGGGTATTTCAGTAGCTTGCAGAGTGCATGAACACCTTTAGCTCATATATGTGAGAGGAACAAATTTTTAGCTTAAATGTAAGGCTTTATATCATTCTTGAATGGTTATGGTAGCATCTAGTGTACATAACAGCTATCATAAGTCTAGGTTGTGTAGATACTTTGTTGGGTGACCAACTGTAAATTGCTCCCAGATGAAAAACAAAGCCAATGAAAATTGTGGATGAATACTCAAAGATTATAGGTTTCCTTGTAGTTACAATTTAATATATTAACTTTGTCCACATGACTGTAGCAGAATCGGTTTTATGCAGCGAATTTTGGCGTTAGAAACAATACAACTATTTGGCTGTGTACATTCTCCTATATAGGTTCCATTTCAACATGGATCTCCTGATCCCATCCAGTTAATTAAGATATTAAAGGAAAATAATTCATGTCCCTGTTTGAATCATCAGGGAAACTGCCTTTGTTTTAATGAATTGGGCACACAGAAATTGAAATGAAACCGTTTTCCATTTTATAACTTCAAAGGTGGAGAAACTCTTCAGAAAGCATTTTCCTGAAGCCAGTTTGTCACTGTCTTCGGATATTGGGTCGATTGGTCTGTTGGAAAGAGAGAATGCTGCCATCTTGAATGAATCACTAAAGCCTTTGTGTCACAAAACAATCTTTGCCTTGGCCCAGGCTCTGAAAGACTTGAAACTAGATTGTCCTTTCTTCTTGACCCAGAATGATGGAACTATCATCAGGTAATTTTTAAAATGGATCGTCCAAATGATACTTTTATATTTGACTGTTGAATGAGGAACATATTCTGAGCATCCTGGTGCAGTTCTTGAGTATGTCACAGGTTAATGTATCATTAATTGAACTTGAAGGAAGCAGGTTAGATGGCATATATACAGTAGTTGCACACTGAAAGCAAAAAGCAAACCGATGCTGGCAAACCACATCAGCATGTGCAACTAGTCATTGAATATTTATATGAATAGTCGTAGCGTCTATTAACACTGGACAGCAGTTGAAATTAGGCTTACTCTGAACAACTACATTAATGAAGGCTAGGCCATAGTATTATATTATAACAATGAAGTAAATAGGCCAGCTATAGGCCTACAGGGCCTCTGATGAGTACAGGAAAAGTTATGAGACGGTCTTCTGGAGGTGATGTTAACCTCTCTCTCACTTGCGTGAAGAGCCAAGCATTTATAACAGTTCAGCTTTGTTCTGGATATTTCTGGCATACTTCCAGTAACACACGTTCTGGATGTTTCTTGCATCTTCGCAGGAGTTATTTGTTAATATCAAGTATCGTGAAAGGCTCATTCTGGAAACTTTCAGGGAATGCGTAGAAGACAAAATAATACACCATTTTGACTATATCCGAACACCATGTTCCATGAGACATTGTCTGAAGGATATCTGTAGGAAGAAATGTGTGTCATGTATCATATATAGTTCTCCAAAATTGTAAATGTTGATTGCAACTGGTTATATTCATTTAAGTGTTTTGATGCTTCTCAATGGCTTTAACCTGATATAAAGTGACTTAATTGCCCATGTTTAAAAGCTATAGAAATTTCAAGTTGCACTCTTGAAAGTCAGTATTAATGGGTTTTGAAAAACAAAGAACTATTTAAGTGTCTATAATGTCATGCTTTAATTTCTCATATAACATTCGGTTTAATGGTCTTTTTGTAAAGCTGTGATGGGATTTAATTTTAGTCAAAAGAGATTGATGCTGTTAGATGGTATATATGACTCAGCAGTTGAAATACCATGTAAATGAGTTCATTCGTATCCTCACATATCAATACATATAGTAGGTTAGGCCTAGGTATATAGGCTACAGTATATATGTGCTGGATTCAGCAATGTAGCTAGGTTTTAATGTGTTGATGTTTGGATTATGTACAATACACTGCACTTCCAAGAGCTTTATAATTGCACCTGAAAGTCAAAGCCTGCTCCTGTCTTACAGAACTGAAGTATCCTACAATATTAAAGTTGTAGGTATTTTCTGATAAACAGGAATGGACACTCATGCCAATATATGCATGCATGAGCTCTATCCATTCGTTGCCATATTGGCATGGCATAGTACACATAGGACCATTGTATTCTGTACAATATGGAGAATAACTCACATAGTGGGTACTTTACACTTGTGAATAGTTCCTGCTTTTCCATGCATGCCATAGTGCAGTAATTGCCATGGAAACCAAATGGGTCTTTCATACCATATTTGCCTACGCATATTGTATTGATTGTTTTATTATTTGGTAACTAAATTTATATAGCCTACGGTATATATTGTTTGAATATCATTGTAGATTCTATATATAGTCTAAGCCAACCGTTGCAATTATATATAACACCTGGTGTAGAAATGGCTTGTAGAATGAATGAGAACCCTTGGAAATTCCTCTTTTGAATTGAAATCATTATCAATCGGAAACTTTGGTGTGTTTTTTTTGTTACAATAAGCTAGCTAGAGTGACTCATATTAAATGAATATCTTGTAAGGTCCACAAGACTATGTAAATTGAAAGAATATACAGGTCTAGCTTATTGCAGTGTATACTTGCAGTGGGCCAGGAGTATATTTAGTACAGCAGTACAGCACCATACAACTCAAACAGACAGAAAAAGTAGGACAGTTCACATTGCTACTTTATGCAGCAACCCTTAGATGAATTGAAAAAAAAAAAAAAAACAACCTACTGTACATCTATAATATACTACGTCATTGCATTACTGTACATATGTGGTTTTATTATAACATGAAATTTACAAAACATATAATTGTAGATCTATAACAAGAGCATATAAATTGAACAAAAGTAATTTTGAATGAAATGATGCATATCAGCAATAGCTACTGAATGCCCCCATTATACATAGCGAAAAGCTAATAAAATCCCCCAAAATAACCAAGGGAGAAAAATAAGCAAATATCAGAATGTCATTTTGCCATCAGTTCATTTGGGTCCTGCATGCTCCTCAGTAAATGATACTTAAGAAATTGACCTCATATGCTCATATATATATTTAAATAAGGTTTCATATACTAGTACTTAGAATATATATAATATGTTGCAATCATAAAGTGAACCTAGTGACAATTGCCCTGTAGAAGTTATAGATGGAATTTGTCAGACTGCGGTGTCTCTATGGTCTGTGAGAACTTTTTTGGCCAGGTACAAGCTATTTGTCCCCACTAGGTATAGCCAGGCTTATATTTCAATATATAATAAGGGTGTTGCACTTTTAGCTCTGTGAGTGGTCAATATGTTTATACAGGTTTGCCTGCATCTGAGCAATTTTCACGCCACATATGTACCTTTTCAATAATGTACTAGACATTGAGTAAGAAGAGACTAACTCCATGGTACTACAAAGTCCAAGGAACAAAATAAAACAAAAGAAAGTTATTATATTGAAAACACTGTTGGCCAGCTACCACCTCTCTTGGGGCATGTTTGAACTTGATAAGCTATTTGATAATGTGACTACCAGACAGTTAATGACAAGTCTTCAATGTCACTATATAACAGATATGCCACCACCATCCATCTCTTCAGCCATGCATCCACAATTGATCACTCCTCCCACACTAACTCTAGACTTTGGGGTAAAACTAAAAGTAACTATATCGGTAATTGTTATCTATGTTTCAGTTTTACATGTGTGCTATCATTACCAGCCTGTGTGTACTAATATTTTCCAATAGTATAAATATATATATATATTGAAACAAAGAAGTTAAGATGCAGGAATTTTAGTCACTTAATGTGCAAGGAAATTATTGTGATATGATGGTCTGTGGAAACAACTCTTCTCTTTTATTTTCATATTTATCGTTAGATCTTCAGAAGCTTTGGATTTTCCAGTTAAGACATTCTCTTCCGGCCCCACTAATAGTATGCGAGGAGCATCTCATTTGTCAGGTATGACCATTCATGACTTTCGGTGATCAAGGTGTCTCATAAATAACATTGCAAGCCCCCAAGGCATATAATAATTATAATAATAATAATAATAAAGGGGCTGCTTTTAACACGCCATATCTGTCAACTTGACACTCCTGGCTCAGGTATTGAGAAAGATTTAAAACTATACTGTACAGACTAGGCATGAAATGAAAAGTAGCAAAATAGAGTTAATCAAACATAGTTATAAGCGTTGACAAAAAGGAAAGTTTCAGTTGAGACTTGAAGTGGGTGAGGGAGCTATCCTGCCGAAGGCTAGGAGGGAGCAAGTTCCAGAGGGATGGCCCAGATGCAGAAAAGGGTCCTTGTCCCCAAGAGTGTTGTGTTTGTGGAATGTGCAAGAGTCCTGTGTTGGTGGAGCGAAGCTATCGTGTAGGTTGGTACTGATGAATGTATGAAGGTGAAGTGCCATGAAGAGAATGAAACACAAGGAGGAGAGTAATAATAATATAGTGACCTTTATTCAATCAAAGAATCCCGACTACTTTCAGTTAAATGCCACCTTAGTTTATTTAAATATAAAGTTTTACAAGCCAGTACTTACTGTGCATGGCATCACCAGAAAGGTGCACAGCAGACAATTACTGGATGTGGAATTGTAGGTCCCAGTACATAGCAAACAAGTGCACCATGTTGGATGGATTTACTATAAATTGTAGGAATGATTGTAGCAGAACAGGTGATGTTGCAACCATTGGACAAAAATCTCAGTGTCTGACAGTTGAAAGGAGATATAAAGTCAACATAAATATGTATACAGCTACAGTGTACATCTTAAAGTGGAACAAGTGCAATGATTCAATAAAGGGCATAAGTATTAATTTGGATGAATTCTCACTTTTTCGTGTTTTAACAATCATCATCATTGTCACAGTCATGGTCATCACCACCATCTTCTCTGTCCACATTCTCATCCTCATCTTCTTCATCATCTAGCAAGGTTTGTTATATTCCTCAGTGCGATGTTGTATTTCTGTCTTTTTCTTTTTATATTTGGTAAATATTTCAGGTATTAAAGATGCCATTGTTGTTGATGTAGGAGGTACAACTACTGATGTTGGTTCTTTACAGGGGGGTTTTCCACGCCAGTCGTCGTCTCATGTCGATGTGGGTGGAATCGACACCAACTTCAGAATGCCAGATGTTTTGAGCATCGGTCTCGGAGGAGGATCAATCATACACCACAAGACAGTCATCAATAGAGTAAGAATATCCATTTCAATTCAATTTCAATTTCTTAATTCCAGAATAAATTACAAAATTTATAAATCGGACACATAATAATGATACACAAAAGACGTAAAATGTACAATCATGAAAGCATGAACAAATAAGAAATAAGATGGAGGATTAGAAGGTTGAAAGATTAAAAGGTTTATATTAAACAGAGATTCGAAGAACCTATTTTGAATATAAATGGCTGCTCTGTAGATAAATTCTAAAAATGGGCAAGATAGTAGGATTTCGTAGATTGTACTTGTTTGTTCTATTGCATAGAGAGATCAACTTGGAGTGAAGTGGGTGATCTTTAGAACTATGTATATTTAAACATTAGTCTGGAGATTGCTTATTATCATTCACAAAGTTGTAAGGTAGGCCTATATGTTTCTTGATCGAAACTCACAATTTTTTCACAAACGTATACTTTAATAATCAATTTCCCCTGCATTTTATGTACTGGTCAATTCCGGGCATAAAACCGCACACCTAATTATTCTGATAACAATTTAATTTATAAACAGTTTTCTCAATTTGCAGATATTCACAATTTAACAAAGCGGGGCTTTTTCCGCTGAACTTTGGATAAAAGAAATATAGTCACTACAAAATGGTATCTAGCCTGTTGAGTAATTGTGTTTTCTAATTCTATGTTCAGGTACAGGTTGATGTGGGACCAAAGAGTGTTGGGTACCGACTGACCAAAGAGGCTTTGGTGTTTGGTGGTTCTACTGTCACAGCTACTGACATAGCTGTAGGCTTCTTAAAGGTGGATGTTGGGGACAGAAGGAAGGTGACCGTATCTCCGACTGTCTTAGAAGAGGCAAATGAAATGATTCAGTGTATGGTAGAGGAGGCCATAGATCGCATGAAAGTAAGAGTTGACTTCAGAGGCTTGAACGTACTAAATTTCCACAAAGTTGAGCAGCTGGTAGTATACATTGTCGGTTGATATGCTGTCGCAATATAATTGTTTATCGTAGCATAAATAAAGTATGATGGAATAATCTGTATTATTATGTAGTATGCAGTCTTAAAGGCATTCAAGACTCGCCCCAAACTGCGTGCGGCCATCTGAAAAAGTTAACTTTCCGGTTGCTTGCAAGTGAAGTTTTGTTTGTGTCGCTACAAAAAGCAGACAGTAATGAAACGTGATACCTTGTTATCTTTTATCTATTCCTGAGATGTCCATCGCTGCTATGTACACTGTGTTGTGGGTATTGACTGCAGCTGTTTGTATTGATGGTACACTAGTGTCTAATTACCGACGGTAGCAAGCTATGTGTTTATTTTCTGGGATCGATGGTGGTGTCTAACACTTCTGTTACACCTCATTAGAAACTAGGTTAGATTACCGGCATGAGATGTTTCTTTGTGCGCGAGTCTTCAATGCCTTTAAGCTGCACAGATAGACATAAGGGTTTGCCGTTTTTTTTTTTTCCTAGACTCCTGCATTCAATATCGGTACAGAAAAAGAAGGAAGAAATATAAATTTTTATTTTTAGGCACATTAAATACAACTATTAAATTAATTTGCAAAGGAACGGTAAGTTTATTTCTTCTCATTTTGGTGAGATTTGATTAAACCATCCACGATATCACATAGTTGAAAGATAAAATTATAACCATGAAACATAACGTGCATGATTATTTTCAATATTGGCCTTTATTTTATTAATGTTTCCCTTTGAATTTATATCATTGACGTCACTTTCCTTAGTGAATACTCTTCATGCATACTGTACATGGTGTATTCAATCTACCTTACACTAATTTTTCTTTTGTTTAATATTTATCTATTTAGGTGAGTAAAGAGGAGGTTCCAGTAATTCTAGTTGGTGCAGGAAGTATTTTAAAAGATATAACAAGAAGAGTAAAAGGAGTCTCCAAGTTTATTTTGCCCTCCTACTATCAGGTAAGATAAAAACCACCTGTACATGTATCAGTTTGTAAACAGTGGAAGAAATGGATTTAGCAGTGAAGGTTTTCAGTCTGGAGGAAGCATATGATCGTATTTCATTTATATGTTCAATGCCAAATCTTCTGTGGATACATAGTACTCTTCTCTAGCTCTCTATTGAGCTTATATAGTGTCTTTCATTCACCCTCATTTCTTTCAGAAAACATTTCATACTGAAGTTTTGATTGAATGTTGTACAATTACCTTGGCTGTGTAATTAATTCTACATACCTTTAGAATGTTTGACAGTTTAATGAACACAAAGGAATGATTTCACCATGGCACAGTGCTGTTTAATTACCTCAGTGTATGGTATAGTGGTAAACCTTTATCAAATTTGTCAGATTTGTGTTTTGTGTTGTATTGAACACTGGGAATGTAGTTGACCTCATCATGGCATAAAAATATCCAGACAAATTAACTGTCTCTTAGAAGATCAGATGGGAGGGAATAATGGAAAATAATATGTTGATGTAGAATTTGTCTGCTTAAACCTGACGTACTTGATACAAAGGACATGATATATAATTTGAGATAATTTAGTTTAGAGACCCAAGGATTAGGAAGCCTTACAGTAGCTTAATTGAGCCCCTATCATGTGTTAGATGAATGACTAGTTCCTTTCATGCAGTTCTATATGGATCATAGTCCTATATACAAAGATGCAAATACTCTATGCATGTCCACCATGTATCACATTGGAATCTGGTAGCTCAAATAAAGAAATGCACAAGAATATGAAAGTATACATCCCTTTGCGTTTAAGTATTGAAAGTTGCTAAATTTGTCGCATTTTCCATAAGTTAAGTCTTAACAGACACTGCATGCTTCAAAGCTGGACCATCCCACACATTACTTTGTGTCTTACTTTGTATAGGCCTATAAAGGGGGTGGGCAACCTTTTTGAATGAATGGGCCAGATATATGGAGTGAAAAATTGACTGGGCCGCACCTAACCATGCAATGACCTGCTGTTGATTTCAAACCTTTGATTCCGAGGACTCTCAAGCAATTGGTGTGTGTACTTAATCTGTATTCACAAAAACATAATATCAATACAGTACAGTTGATAATTAATGGTGATAATAGGCCTACCTGACAGCATCATTAGTGCCGCTAAATTCTAAGCAGCTAGCTCTTTTTTTGTGAAGATGTAAAATAGATTGATTTTTTTTCTGTTTCTTGAGACATGTCACGGGCCAAAAAAAAATCACTGGCGGGCCGCATGTGACCCACGGGCCGTAGGTTGCCCACCCCTGACCTATAGGAATTTTTGTACTAGATCACTAGGAATTGATTTGAATATTACTGGTTGATTGCCAGGTAGCTAATGCTGTCGGTGCTGCTCTGGGACAAGTCAGTGGGTATGAAGACAGACCCACCAATTTGGTCGGAACCACCAGAGAAGAGGCTTTAGAGAGAGCTGAACAGAAGGCAATTGAAAGATGCATACAAAATGGGGCCAAGAGAGAGACCATTCAGGTACATGAACAGTAACGAGACAGTGCCTATCAGAGTGAGAATCCTAATAATTTAGTTGTAATCTATTCTCTGAAATGATTTTTTGTTGGTGATAGATACAAGGTTAGATAGAATTATAAGCAATTATTTTTCATATGTTTCAGATATTTTCTATTAAAAGCGAATGCATGGTTCACAGTGAGGATGCCTACTGCATCCCTATTTGTTTTTAGCTGGGACGTCACTGCTTCAATTCCATCCAAATCAAACATAAGTAAGAAGTCAGTATTCTGGGAACCATTTGATAAATAACTCTAGCTATCTTTTAACTCAATTAAAGAGTTATAGTGCACGATTTTTAGGTCTCACTTTGTGAAGTTGAATTTTATCTGTTTAATAAACAATCCATTAAGCTCAATTCCTTTACAAAAGAAGTTAACTTCATGTGCACTAAGCACTAGGCCATGGACGCTGATTGTATTTCCAGAAGTTCGAAACCAGTAACGAAGGTCACCATTCCACTGCAGGCCTTTGCCACCTGTATCTAACAATGCTAGTCCTGTTTGGTGACATACCTTGCCATTTTATGCACTTTCATATATCTTGATACACAAAATTATGTTATGTTGCAAAGAATTTTCTTAAATCATGACAGTTTTGTAATACTTGTTGATCAAGTCACTTTAAGGTTTAGTCATTATGAGAACATTTTTGGATCATATAGATTATTGAGAGGGAAGAGATTGGATTGGCTTACCTGCCAGGGAACTTCACTCGGCTCAAAGTTAAAGTGGTTGGGGATCTCTCTGAAGATGCGCTGACAGAGGCTAAGAGGGTCACTTCTGATGGTATAGAGCCACCAAGGATTCAAGAAGACACAGCAAGAAAACTTGACAAAGGTGCGTGATTATTGAGATGAACAATCCTTTGCTATGCATGACCAAATGTATGTTATCATTGTATAAATTGGACAATTAAACAGTATTTTTTATATGAATGTTGCCTACTTTTACAGTTTAAATGAATTATCTGAAAATGTGTCTGATGTTTAATGTGAAGGCTTTTTACACTGGGGGAACTCTTTTTCATGGTGCACAAAAACAAATCATTGAAATGTAAATCACTTCTACATTCTTTTGTCAGGGAGCTTTTGTTTACTTCCACTACATAAACGGTACATTAATGGGTACATAGATTAGTCTAAGATGGTAGAGGAGAACTGAAGAAGCAAAGCTTTCAAGAAGCTAGGTATAAAGAAGTTAGAACAACAAAGAAAAAACAAAAGAAAGAAAGGAAATTAGAGGAAGGTAAATAATTACCAACTTTGCCAAGTGATAGTGATTTTAAGTAAGGAAATTGTAGTTTGCCTTTAAAGAAAGTTTGCATGGTTTGGGCATCTGTTTATGTTGTCATCTATTAGTTGTACCAGATAGTAACTCTGATATTTGTGAAAAAGCTCGGAGACATTTCATTGGTAATGCGGACTTGAGAAAAAGGTGATTTGAATAGCTCATGTTTATTCATGATGAATACCAGAGTTATAGTAGAATGCGTAGGCGATATAGATGAAATAAAAACGTTGCCACAGATAGAGTTCTGTGAGGACGATAACTTGGAGTGGGTAAGTAAATGTTAAAGAGAACATGGCATGGAATAGAATAACTGGCAAAGTAATGAAGGATAGTCCAAGGATCTTTTAGATTGTATGAAAACAAATGGTATATATAAAAATGATCAAATCAAAATGATGTGTAAGTTGCAATCCATTAGCCCTGTGGGTTTCTACCACATTTGAGGTCGCTTAAGCGTCTAAAATATAACTGCTGATTATTATGATTATTATTAATTCTACAAGTATATCCACACAGTTACTCATGACAGAGCAGACACGCTAGAACCTCGTGTCCCACACGTGGATAAAGACACCGGGGAGTGGATTTTGTCAGAGTACGATGTGCATTGTATCAGCATTGGAGCAGGCATCCTCGGTTGTGGCGGAGGCGGTAACCCCAAAGTTGGAAAATTAAGAGCACTGAACGCTCTCAAACAAGGGAAGAAGATTCGAATCATCCACCCTGATAGGTCAGTCAAATGTCTCTTCAGCGAAAATACAGCCCAAAATTATAATTGCTGGAGGTTGATTGGGATGTTTTTTTGTCTACATTACCCTTCGATAGCTGTTTCGTGTTGCACTTTACCACCTCAGGGAGGTACATGAAGTCTCAAAATATGAATTGCCCACTCTTAGAAAATCAGAGAGCCTACTATCCCATCAGCAAATCTTTAAGTTAGGACACATAAACTGCAAATGTGTTAAAAAGATGCAGAAATTCAAAATTTTATCAAAAGGTGCAAAATATAACACCATTTTCCATCCAAGGACCCTTCATTTGACCAAAATTTCTCCTTAATATTTTAAGTTAAGCCCCTCCACTGCACAGCATAGCATCATAATCCCCCACCCCCCTTCAAAATATTTTTGGTTGTGCTTCTTGTCACAGCCTGTTTGCAATATATATTTCAGTCTGTAAGCTGGTACACCACCATGTGTAACAAAGAAACTAAAATTTGACAGCAGTGTATTGATCGTGTAAGACTGCGATGAGTACAATAAAGGTAAAGTTGAATGAGTCACGTCATATTCTAGCATGCTTTTGTTTTGCGATACCTCAGACTCAAGAAAGCTCCTTATAGAGGTGGAAAAGTAGGCATAGCTGCTTTTATGGGAGCACCTGGAGTCCTGGTGGAGAAGCTTTGCAATGGAGAAGAAATATTGAATTCACTTCAATGCTTGGAGAAAGTTTTAAAGTCAGATTTACTGGAAGAAAACAGTGCACAGAGAGAAAGTAAGAATCAATTCTGGGAATATCGTACATGTCAACTTATTCAATCTGTCGCTCATGATAATACAGCTATTCTTCTCAGTTGAAACTTCTGTCACGTAAAGCTCATAAAGACCACAAGTTACACTTAACTTTGTAGATAATGTGGCATTGTTTGTAATTATTATCATGCCAGGATGTGTATAAGATCTATGTCAAAACATTTGAGTAGATAGGCGTTATTGTGATGTCACTATGATCTATCTTGATCAGCATCATGTCTTTTCTTTCATAGGTGATATGATCTTACTTCATAGCAATAATAGTTAAAGGCATTGAAGACTTGCCCCAAACCGTGTGCCGCCATCTTTAAAAAGTTAACTTTCCGTTGCTTGCAAGTGAAGTTTTTCTCTTGTCGCTACAAAATGCAGACAGTAATGAAACGTGATACCTTGTTATCTTTAGCTGGACCTGAGATGTCCATCGCTGTATCGTTTGTACACTGTGCTGTGGGTATTGACGGCAGCTGTATGTACTGAATGTACACTAGTGTCTAATTACCGACAGTAGCAAGCTATGTGTGTATTGTCTAGGATCGATGGTGGTGTCTAGCACTTCTGTTACACCTCATTCGAAACTAGGTCAGATTACCTGCATTGCGCAAGTCTTCACACCCTTTAACTTTGTAGATAATGTTTGCATTGTTTGTAACTATTATTTTAGGATGTGTATAAGATCTATGTCAAAACATTTGAGTAGATAGGCATTATTGTGATGTCACTATTTATCTTGATTAGCAATATGTCTGTTCTTCCATAGGTGATATATGATCCTACTGCTTCATAGCAATAACAGTTATATGTAAAGGTCAGTTGGCTGATAAGATACTAAAACGTATGTGATTCTCAAAGTTTTAAGAAAACGTACTTTCCTGGAATTTTCTTTGCGATTATATAACAGTTTACCAATCAATTATATCTTGGATGATGTCTTTTCTTCGCAGAAATTAACGTACAAAAAAGTGAACAGGTCGAATTTGTCACAGACTTTGATCCTGATTTAGTCGACGATAGTGGAAGGGACTCTACCAAGTTGGTGGCTCTTATGAGTGCAGAGATCGGTGGTCTTAATGCGGTGGAACCGTTATGTGTTGCTGCCCTGATGGACCTACCAGTCATAGATTGTGACGGCATGGGTAGAGCATTCCCTGAACTTCAGGTAAGTCTACAGTATAAACGACGATATCAAATCACATACATGCCAGCTGTTATAAAAATCTAAAGCTGTGACATATGTTATAGGAAGCCTGAAATCTGAGCATGCAAATGAACATCACTCATTACCACTGATCCAAAGTTTCCCTCATTGAGCACTTGAACTTCAAACCCATGAAAATGATACGCTTGTTAGTGTATAACTTGGATCACAGGTGGGCAAAGGCCGACCCACATGTCCCATGTGGTTTGTGCATAATCTTTCTTCTGTTCATGTAAACACATTTTCTATAGTTGAGTACAGGCATGCACATTTCGATCTTCCCTGCCTATAGCAAATACCACCCAAGTCCCCTGCTTTTGGCCAAAAACTGAGGAGATTGAATATCTACCTGAGTTGGTAATGCTAGCCATACTAAACGCTCTGGGCTCACCACTGCGGCTAGCTCCCATCCCCTACCCTGCCTCACCCCCAGAACAGAACTCACCACTACAGCTAGCTCCCATCCCCTACCCCTGCCTCACCCCCAGAACTGAGCTCACCACTACGGCTAGCTCCCATCCCCTACCCCTGCCTCACCCCCAGAACTGAGCTCACCACTACGGCTAGCTCCCATCCCCTACCCTGCCTCACCCCCAGAACAGAACTCAACACTACAGCTAGCTCCCATCCCCTACCCTGCCTTACCCCCAGAACAGAACTCACCACTACAGCTAGCTCCCATCCCCTACCCCTGCCTCACCCCCAGAACTGAGCTCACCACTACAGCTAGCTCCCATCCCCTACCCCTGCCTCACCCCCAGAACTGAGCTCACCACTACGGCTAGCTCCCATCCCCTACCCTGCCTCACCCCCAGAACAGAACTCAACACTACAGTTAGCTCCCATCCCCTACCCCTGCCTCACCCCCAGAACTGAGCTCACCACTACAGCTAGCTCCCATTTCCTACCCCTGCCTCACCCCCAGCACAGAACTCACCACTACGGCTAGCTCCCATCCCCTACCCTGCCTCACCCCCAGAACAGAACTCAACACTGCAGCTAGCTCCCATCCCCTACCCCTGCCTCACCCCCAGAACTGAGCTCACCACTACAGCTAACTCCCATCCCCTACCCCTGCCTCACCCCCAGCACAGAACTCACCACTACAGCTAGCTCCCATCCCCTACCCCTGCCTCACCCCCCGAACTGAGCTCACCACTAAGGCTAGCTCCCATCCCCTACCCTGCCTCACCCCCAGAACAGAACTCACCACTACAGCTAGCTCCCATCCCCTACCCCTGCCTCACCCCCAGAACTGAGCTCACCACTACAGCTAGCTCCCATCTCCTACCCCTGCCTCACCCCCAGCACAGAGTCAGCCAGTCCAGTCTCAGTCCACTCACAACATTAATGCTTCAGTCTTATCAGTTGCAATATAAACATTCATCAATTTTCAAATATGATGTCATAGAATAATGATTATGTACTTATCTTTTCTGCTTAGATGTTTGCTCCAGCCATTTATGGGAAGGCTCTTTACCCAGCAGTATTGGTAGATGACAAGAAACAGAGAGAGCTAGTTTTGTGGGCCAAGGATGCAAAGGCCATAGAGAACCATTTTCGCATGACTTTGGGCAGGATGGGGTATGTTGGCATATCACTTAGAAACCCTATATCTGCTGCAGTGAAAATGTGGCGTTTGTAATGTTCTAATATGACATGAATGGCTTTAATTTTAAGACGGTGATACTTTCACTAAACAAAACCCAGCTGTACTAGCTATTACACTTTGTTAGAACAAAGAAATGATTGTTTAAGTACCCTCTTGTCTCATAGTAATGGATTTGTATTTGATGCCGATTCAGGGGTCTAAAACTGTAACTAAAGAAATTATGCAGCTTTATTGTGGTGGATTTTGTTGACCTAGGTCGTATAAGGTCAGTAGCTGTCTGAAACTGATCACCTAGCCAATTTGTAAGCATATATCTCAAGACAGAAATCTTGGCATATTTCATACTTCGCATTCATTCATTACATGTCTCCATGGATTTTATTCGTTTTGCGTATGTGGGCCAAAGGTCATAGGAACTGCAATTCATCAGAAATAACTGTTCATGTTTTAACTCAAATTTTGTTTTCATAACACCGATTTTGGCAGTCTATCACTCATGTTGTACTAAGCTAATTTAAAAATATAAAATGAGGCCTAATGTCATATCAATTCAGTCCAAAATGTTTGAGAAGATAGTTTTTAAATTCATCCTTAATTACCATACCCCACCGCATATCTAGTATGCCTGTAGTGTTGTTTGAACCTCTTCCCATCATGTTAAAAAATTATGCTATAAATCAGGATGATAATGATATATAAGAAATATTTTGAAAAACACTTGGTACATTTTGGGAAGAATTCAAGAAATTGTAAGTTCCCAAAGAAGAAATTGGGTGATTGAAGACATATTTGTCAAGATTCTTGTTGTTGTTGATACTTTTTAGCTGTGCTGGGGCAGTCACTTTCAGCCCCATGAGTGCCACCGAGGTGTCAGATGCATGCATCATGTTCTCGATGAGTAGGTGTTTCAGACTCGGGGACGCAGTCTTGAAGGCCCGTAAGGAACAAAGAAATCCTGTCAAGTCAATTTGCGAGCATGAGAATGGAGTTCATCTGATATCAGGAAAAGTGAGTCTAGAAGGATGCATACATGTACAATATGTCTCCATTAAGGTCCAAGTCAAGATGAGTGTAAAGCAATCTCTGAGTTCGGACCACCAGCAAAACAGTCTAGCATTCATCGTGATAAATTTTGCTCAGAAAAATTCAATAGATGGAAATTTGTGATGGCTCTCTTTGAGCTCAGAATTACCTGAAAGTGTTCTCAGAGACCACTCTGAAACTGTAAACAATCCATAACCATGTGGTTTGGGGTGGGGGAGGGGTGGGGGGTATAGGGTTGATGGTACCCAACTATGTCTGTCTTCTGATTGGGTGTCATTGTTTATTAGGTTTTGAGCCAAAGAGTCAAAGCTGGTTCATTCGGATGCATTTTGTACGCCTCTAATAAGTGCCGTGCAATCTGTGATTAAGAATATTTAAGCATAGAAAATCATTTCTGATAATTTGCAAAATAATCCAGAGTCAAAGTTCTCAATTTATTTCGAAATAGACATTATTTCGAAAAAAAAATTAAACATCAACTTAATCAAGCCAGAATTGCATGTTTTATAGAACTAAAACTATATAGTCCTCATATAGGCATTTGAGGACAGCGGTTTTGAAAATAATGTTAACCTCCATATCATGTTTAACAGTCAGAGGATGAAACGTCCTTATAGGAGACAAATTGAAAGCAACACTAAATAAATCAAAAGCAATTAATCAGAAGTTAATATGTTGTGAAGTAAAAGCTGTAGCACAAAAAAAATACTGAAAGATTTGTTAATATTCTCTGAGAATTGTGGTATAACATTGTTTGTTTGTTTAGTTATTGTTGATGTTTTCATATATTTGGAGGGCGGGTGTGGGGGGGGGGGAGGTTGGTTGGTGGACAGGGCAGGGAGGGGATGTTACTTATGAAAGTGTCTTTTGACTTGGACCAGGTTGAAACCCACTAAGAGCCTGAAACGTCAAGTACGTCAGCTTTCAATAAAACAAACACATCAATATCTCTCTGGCAGGTCGTGGACGTGTGTCGGGAAACAACAGGCGGGTTTGATCAAGGATTTCTGGAGATTGAAGGCACTGGGAGGTATTCAGGTCAAGAGGTCATCGTGCAATTTCAGAATGAGAATCTCTTAGCAACGAGGAAGACTGATGGTGGAAAAGAAGAGGTGAGTCTGTCTCATTTGGTTCTCATATCTGGTTCCTTTCATCAGTTTACCAGTCTCAGAAGCACTGAATTAAATATACAAAATGAAACATGCTATTGCATCTCTCCTGTAGGTGTAAATGATACATGATATCTCTGGATTGATCAAACTACTACCACTGAGTTCACTATACTGACTTTGAAAGAAGTGAAACCTCCAGGTGTTATACTCATAATTGTAGCAAAGCTAATACGATGTAATCTATGATACATGATTCTTTATGACTATTATATGTAATAGATACTACTTTGCAAGAAATTAAATATACATATACACAACTTAATTATTTGCATCTCTTACCTTTCTTTGGCTAAAAGGATTTCTTACTGCTTTTAATGTCACACCTGAAAATGAGGTTTAAGTACAAGTATTAACAAATTTTGTCACATAAGATATTCTTCTTACCAACCCAAGACTTCAAAATATGCTTCAATAGTATATTTTAAAAAACTCTTAATAGTTTGTCCTATAAAGAAATATATTTGGTGTCATATGCTTAGAAGTTGTGTCATATTTGGTGTCATATGCTTAGAAGTTGTGTCATATTTGGTGTCATATGCTTAGAAGTTGTGTCATATTTGGTGTCATATGCTTAGAAGTTGTGTCATATTTGGTGTCATATGCTTAGAAGTGAGCAAAAAAAAGGAAAAGAAGAGAAAGGACGGCATAAAAGGGGAACAATGAAATAGCTGTTTAAGAACTTAGATTGGGTACTGCATGGGTTTGACTGGAGTCAATTCCTTAATTCTGTTGATGGGACAGTATTTAAACTTTCAGGGACCCAGTAATATGACCAGGGGAACAACACCACCTACCCACCTTACCCACATAGTTACCAACATTCAACATGTTTACCACATAAAAATGAAATAAAATATTTCAAACAGCTTATCCAATTTCTTTTTCTTTTGTGATCAGGTGGTGGCCACCACGCCCGATTTGATCGTGATTGTTGACGCTGATACTGGAACACCAATAACCACCGAGGAAGTCCGCTACGGACTGCGTGTTGCCGCTATCGCCTTAGCATCCCCTCCGCAGTTACGAACCAGAGCCGCCTTAAAATTCGTTGGACCTCGCGCTTTTAAGTTTGCCATCGACTTTACTCCAGTTGGTGACTATAAGATTTACGAACCAATAGCACCTCCCCCCTAAGTAAGTGTATGTAAAAGCGAGAGGAATTGGTTCCGGGCAGGCAGTGCGGGTGGGGGTGGTGGATTTTACTCCAATGTGCTTTAAACCCCATTCAGAATTATAGTTGATGTCATAGAAATTTGATTTCAAATTGTGATATGCAACATCCATTTGTCATTATACTAAGACATACAGCTCTCATTTATTGTACCCTTAATACAATAGTACAATGACAATGTTAACACTAAAAATTCATTCCAAAACTACCTGTACTACCTTTTTTTTAGCGAAATTTGATTTCAAATTGTGATGATATGTAATGTCCAGTATGTACTATATTAAAAAGTTTAACTGTGGATATAAAAGTTGATGGTGAGTTACACCCCTCAATGCAAATGACAATGCTACCAAAAAAAAAAAAAAACTTCATCTAATTCCAGACAACCTCTGTCTTTAATTAGAGGAATTTTATTTCAAACTCTGATATGATTTGTAAAGTCCAGTACTAAAGGTGCATAAAACAAAGATGTTAGTATAAGTTTAATTAAATAAATTTCTTCATTCCATTGCCATTTATCATACAAAGCTTTTGCTATGTCCAGTAAGCTTTACATTAAAATGTAGCAGTTATTGCACTTCCATATAATGCACTCGCCTCAATACAATAGTACATACAGTGAGTGAAATGTTCACAAAGAACAAACTTTTAAAAACACTTTCACACATATTTGTTTAAGAGAAGCACTGTCTATACTAAATTTTGAATTTGAAATATCCTAGTAGCATATATGTGTTTAGTAGGCGAGCATGGGTTGGACAAGATTAACTCCGAGAAGGATGGAATTGTAATTGTTAGATATATGTCTTCTAAAATCAAAATGTCAAAAATTTGTTCATCTGAATAGAAGCAGTCTTTCCACATTCTGTCATTTTATTTATTTATTTTTATTGTAGTGCGTACGCGCTACAATATTGGGGATTACTAGCCCGCTCCATCATCTAAATGGCTGGCTGGTGAATGCCAGCTGAACATACACTCTTCATGGCAATCTCAAATTCACAGGTTGGCTACGCAGGAAAAAATCCAGACCCAGATTTGCAAAGAAATGTGGCGGCGAACAGTTCATTCTGCAAACGTAAATAAAATAGATCTCCTTGAGTAGCATACTTATTCAAAACAATACTTAAAATTCTCTACTTTTGTTTGTTATTCTCGAATTGAACAAGACAGGTAACATTTAAATGTTACCAATTGAATGCATTTGAGTTAACAATATCCTGCCAAAAAGTTGCAAGCAACTCAACGTTATCTGCACTAATTCAGTTCTTGCAACATAGGCACTAGCAACGTTATTATTGTACGTATATGGTTGGCCGTGTATGCTTTATATTACATGTTTTGGATGATGACCAACCAGGGCCAGGAAATCGACCAAGCAGTTTTTGAAAGACCGGAGAGTTACATTTGTGCAATGATATAGACAAGACATTTACACATTTTATTCCTTAGCTTAATAGTGCATAAGGCCTTCAGGGTCTCAACCACGGTGTGTTCGTTAAATTTCGCCATCTAGCAGGGACGTTAACATTTTGTTCAATTTGACCAATCAGTGTCGAGGACTCTGTGTATTCTCTGTCACGTCCGAAACAGGTGTGATTTGTGATTGACAGCTTTGTTGTCCGGTTAATCTGTGATGGTTTTAATCATCATTTCTTTATATTGCAGGTGCATGCTAGCTAGAGAACTGTTTATAAACATAACACAATATAGCCTAGCTTTGGTCTACGTTAAGGGACCAATCACCGAAATGGCTTCTTCGTGACCGACTTCAAAAGGGTTGCAGTAACAAAAACCCCTCCATTGAATATCGACAGCTAACTAACTTCCACCTTCACCGAGCACTACAATGACATGTATTTGTATACAAATAGTTTTTTTTTTTCAATTGTGTTTGAGTAATGTAAAAACTACCTTTTATTTCTACTTTTCTACGACATTCTTGCTACTACAGTCTTTCCACATTCTATCTTTTTATTTATTTTTTTTCCATTGCTATCGAGTAATGTTAAACTTACCTTTTATTTTCTTCTTGTCTACTATAGTTTTGAAATGGTCACGGTAAATGCAGTGTAGTCAAAGATTTCCAAATTAACTTGTTCAAGTGGCAGGAAGGCTGTCCAGCAATTCTAATACAATTGTAGTCATCTTTGCCTACACACACCTCTTAACTCCTTTTGCAGTATGATAAATGATGTCAAATAATTGAAATCATGAAATTCTTTCATAGCAATTTGGAGTGTTTTGTGACCTTGATTCAAATTTGAATAGGCTTATAAACATCCCATTCGCATCCTTTTTCCTCAAAAATAAGTAAAAATTAATGTAAAAAAAAAACCCAGAAAAGACCAACGATCTGCCAAGAAATATTCCCTAATCAGTCCATTTTTTTCAAATCTTTCCAGTTCTTTCATTGGCGTATTTACAACATTTCCATACCGTAGAGCCCAGGCTTGTACCAAGGTTGGATTAAGGATCTTTGCATACATGCATCCACATTCTACTCACATATTATTATATATTTTTTATTATTGTATATTATATATATATATATATATACACTAGTACAGGGTTTCTTAATACATAATCCGTTTCTGAGATTGGGTGTCTTATTAGTACACATTTAAGATTATGCCACTTAATGTGAGTTTCTATCAATAAAAAAGAAAATTAAAATGTCTATATATCCCTGTCTAAGTTCTTCTTTTTTGATTGTTTCTCTTAGTTTTATTGATTTAATGAATTTCAGAGGTCACAAATACAACATTGATTCAGCCAATTTAATGTTCGTTGCTTTCATGCTGAGTGACTTTACTGGTATACATTATAATATATCTTTTTATGATTATTTGTCACATGGCCTGTATCCCAGTCATCGTGGATCTATAATGCTGTGTGCAAACACTTGTTGCTACGAAAGGCATTCAATTGTCACTGGCTTGTAAGTGCAATGCAAATTCATCGTTGACAAAGAAAAATATCCGTGGTTGCTGTAGTTACGATTTTTCGCAGGCCCCGGATTCAGTGTATCATTTTATGGAAGGCGAAAAGATTTTGCAATGCTACTTGAAACTCCACCTTAGAGTCATGTCATGTGGAAGAGAATAACAATTTGTGCAGTGAGATAATCACAGAGGAGCTGTGTGCCAATAGGGCATTTCACTCAATGAAATTGGGCACTTTAATGTAATATTGTGTCGAGCCCGGCTCCTCCGATAGTAAAACTATATCGGGACTCGCGATAGAAAGGTACTGGGATGTCTTGATGCCGTATTTACGCTTCTTCAGGAGATGTCTCGAACGGAAGAAAACAATGACTTCACACAAAAAACAATTTGACGAGATCGGATTTGATTAATGATTCGGTATAATTTCTTCTCTGTCGATTCTCTTAACAAATGAAACTAAATTACAATGATTTGACTTGACTTGACTCCGTCAATTAAACAATCAGGAGTGATGAACTTTCGGCGAAGTGATAAATTTGCTGATCAAGTCATAAACTTTCGGCCTCCTTTTTCTTATATACCATACTTCTACAAAATCCCTCTGCGCACAATCAGTAGGCAGCCAATGAACTGACCATCCTGTATTAACTTAACGATATAAAAATAATCGTGCTGGCATTAACTTGGGGAAGCTCATGCCCCTTTCACAACTCTTTTTGGCAAATGGGCGCTTTGGTATTAACCAAGGAGCAGCCTTCGTTTCATTTTATATGAGAAAGAGTTATAAATTGACAGAAATGGAAAATGGGTTAAAGTCATTCATATTTGGTTTCGATGATAATCATAACATTTGAAGTCGTTGCAGGCAGATGAATGTGTGTGTGTGACGCCTTGATTGTAGACACGATATCTCAAGAAGAGCAAATTGGACCAAGCTCATGCATAGTGTGTAGGAGTACTACATTAAGTAGAAACAGGGACGTCGCTAGAGGTGGTTGTGGGGGTGTCTCACCCCCCCCCCCCAATCTTGGTAAAACTGACAATAGTTGGAAAATTTGAGTGCGACAGTCGGAATTTCCGACTGTCGTACTCTAATTTACCTAGGCCTATTCATAAATTCTTGTGTTTGTGAATGACCTAACAATTTCGGTCACAATTGACCTTTAATCAGTCATATTTACCACGTTTTCCTTGCCACTTCGAGAAACTGTATCTCGCGATCCCTATACTCCACCACACAAAACTTCGTATGTTTTTGAATACTCTAAAAAAAATGCCTAATAGAACTACAACGTTCATCAACTTCAATTCGGTTTATTTATGTACTAATTTTGCTATTGGGTGGGTTGACCCTGTTCGCTAGCTTCAAGTAAGTTCAGGATATATATATATTGTCTCTTTGGTAAAACGCTCAATGCTAATCTACGGAAGCTTAATAATGCCACCAACATAAGAAAAACTGCCCCATAAGTTGACATTTTTTCAGTAGATTGTTTAGATAACAAGATAAAATCTTATCAAAAATCAGAAAAATGTTGGATTGCTCAGTTGCTTTATGTGAGCAATTGAACAATTTTCTGCAAAATGTTGAATTGACAACTTATCATATCTCGTCAATAGGACATTTTGCTGCAAAATGTTCGATTGTTCACTTCATTCCATCTGAGCAATTGAAAAATTTTCTGCAAAATGTTTAATTGACAACTTATCGTATCTCGTCAATTCAACATTTTTCTGCAAAATGTTTAATTGTTCACTTCATTCCAAATGCTCAGTTGGAATGAAGTGAACAATTGAAAAGATGTTCATGTGAGTAATTAATATCCCCACCCCCCCCCCCCCAAGAAAATAATATTAAGCGCGCTAGGAAAAAAACACTTTATTTTTGGTGATTTAGTATGTCGTCGAATATATGTTGTTGATAAAAAAAAAGGTTTTCCCCTTTGTTACATTAAAATAGCTTTTGTAGTCCGTAGTCTATGTAGCCTTCAAGCAGAAAACTTATACCCAGTTGTTTACTTACTTAACCAGAGTGATTAATAAGTTTTTTGAAGTGAGGGCCAGTGGTACAAATGTATCGAAAAAGTTCGGAACAAAAGTGCAGTCGCGAAAGATGGGGTGTCTGACTGACACTAACCGTATCGTTGACGAGTAGCGGGAGGGGGGGGGGGGGGGGGGGAGGGGGACAAGGCAACAGTCGGAATTTTCTGGCTCCAAAACCCATCCAGTTGGAATTTCAGCCATTACATCCCCCCCCCCCCCCTCCCATCATCAGGCCTTAGCTACGTCCCTGAGTAGAAGAAGCATGTTGTTTGTAAGGAGGTCATTTAGGGTCACCAGGGAGCAAATTAATTATGAAAACCTTGTTAACAGGATATCTCAAGAAGGGAAGCTTGGACCAATCTCACATTTATTATATATGTCGTCGTGACACGTTAAGTACAATTAAGAGACCTATTGTTTTTGTGGAGGTCATTTGGAGTCAACAGGGTTAAATTCGCGGAAACCTTTTATAATTTACTGTTTCTCCCACCCACCAGCCTATTAGATAACATGTGTGTTTCGCCTCATAAGAATAGGAGAGGCTGTTAGCAATTGGAAATTAGCTTAGGGACATCCATAGATATGAGTCAGAATTCTCGACCAAATCTCCTTTGACTTACGTGTGTCGCTAACATTTGTAGTTGCCATGTAGGTAGCTGCATACATGCCTGTGCACCAAGGTGTGTAATGAAACGTACTGTTTGTAAATAAATTGCTATTGGAATGGACGATATCATTGTCAATTATCGGTATATGTTTGCTTCCGTTGTTGAAGTTTTTCGTCAAATTCCGCAATTGTCGAGGTTCAGTGCCAAATAAAAACTTCAGGTTTGGATGCAATAGGCTAACGTTTGGGGAAATTAGCTGTCGCCTAGTTATATAGATGTTTTAGTGGCAAACCAGACGCAAAATCTCGGGGACAAGGGGGTAAAAATCCCCCGGTAGGTGTACCACATTGAGTAGAAGCTTCTTGTCTTTGGTAGAGATCAATCGGTATGCTGAATACAAGAGAAGGTCATATCAGCTGCCAATGTGAATATTGTTGTCATATCTTATGTTTTTTTGCTGTACTACTTATATTGAAGTATGTTGTTCATCCTGGCTATACCCTTCGGCCTAGTGTGTCAAATTCATATAAGATTATCCATGTAGCATAATCGAAACCGCACTGCGGTATTGCTGTCTGGT
Source organism: Apostichopus japonicus (assembly GCF_037975245.1). Taxonomy (NCBI): domain Eukaryota; kingdom Metazoa; phylum Echinodermata; class Holothuroidea; order Aspidochirotida; family Stichopodidae; genus Apostichopus; species Apostichopus japonicus. Next base: position 34,402,458 of record NC_092568.1, on the reverse strand, counting down.
TATGGAAAGGAGAACATTCCCGTGTCTGTTGACACTGTACATATCAGGGTATCACTCCCTCTCTCTGGTAATGCTTGCTGCAAAATCATGGCTTGTCAGTGGGGAGGACTACACACAGGGTATATTTATAGAGATCTCCGCCCAACGAAAAAGTTGTGCAGAGTTCACATACATCGGCATAATAAGAAGACAAGTCTTTGTATTGTGACTGGCTACAGCAGCAGATTGACAATTTTCAGGACGATTTTTACTGGGACTATTCTGATTTTTATGACGTGTCAATTTTCCTGTAGGCTTATATATGCTTATATATCTGATTTTGCAGCATCAGTTCAAACCGACTTTTGTCCAAAAATTATCTATACCCCCTTCGGTTCCATACCCTTTCCTTCTAGAGACTAACATGGGATATTTAAGGTTTCTATAAGTTTATCATGAATATGCAAGACAATCAAATAGGTTTGAAACATTAGCAACTGAGGCAAACATGACTATACGTGATCTTATGCCGTTCCCCCGATGATGCAAATGTAATACCTATGAGCATTGGTAACTTTTCAGGGGACAAACTAAAACGAATGACAGCGAATGACCGAATGACAATTGACTTTGTACAGGGTAAATTATCATTTGCGAATGACAGCGAATGACAACGAATGACAACGAAGGACAGTGTTGAGTGGAGATAGAATGATTAACGGAGTGGAGTAAATGCGGTTTTCTGCGCAAAAATGATTTGAGGAAAATCGCATGTTACGTGGTTGTAGGGTTTTGGTGTAATTTACGGATAGAAACCACAGGGAAAGATTTTGTGTGAGAATGCGCTTGAGTGCTGTGCTTTTTACCTCTGAAGATTTATATAAAAAGATAACTGAAGCCGTTTCAAGATTATAGTATTGTTAGTTTCTAACAATTAATATCGGAAAAATGAAGTTAAATTTACATTTTAAAATCAGACTTACAATTTCGCTTACTATAAGGTGCGTTTTTATCTTGTCCGTACGATACTAGATCTAGATACCCACGAAGTCTGAACTGTGATATCCGGTTGAAGCAAATGTCTATGCTGTCATTATTGTCATTCGTTTTAGTCAACGCATTTTTTTAGTGTGTACAACATATTGTCATTCGTTATGTGTAACGCAATTGTCATTCGTTTTAGTAACACCCACTTTTCAGACCCTTGAGTCATATCACCTGAAGTGTTGTAGTAAGCTATCAATCAAAATATAAGGGAGGAGGGGGAGTTCCACTAGTTTATCTAATCACGTCACCGTTTGTTAAAAAAAAAAATTATGTAAAAAATCCTGAGTATTTGGGCTGCTTATGTCGAAATGACGGAATATGGTAATTCGATATTTGGATATATTTTAATCTCGTTATATATTCATTAAAATATGTCTTTATTTTGGTTTTTAATTGAAATTTGAGTGCGTTGTGGTTAAGGCAGTGGACTTGTGATCTAAGGATTACAGGTTCGAGCCCTGGCCAGATCATTACGTTGTGTCCTTGGGCAAGGCGCTTTATCTCCATTGCCTCTCTTCACCCAGGTGTATAAATGGGGACTTGCGAGGTAACTTGTAAATATAGTTGTTTGCGCCGGTTTGTGGCTACACCCTATGGGAAGTCCCCCGGGGACACGTGGTTGTGGTGTACTGTGGTGCCCCAGGAGAGATTGATTGAATCGTCGTGTGAGAAGGCCTTGGCCCTGAACAAGACTGTAGCCTAAACCTGAAAATTAAATTAAAATTAATTTAAATTTATGGCTTTTTATCAGGAATTCCACAGATCGGTTTCCGAAAACTTTTCCGGGATTCCATTCGACAATTTCAAAACTTCCCAAAACCCGAGGTGCATTGGAACATTGGAAATCATGGATCCACTGTACATTCCCTATAGCCCATTGGAAATTCCTATATAGCCTTCGACTGTCACTGTCTTTCCACACGCAAAACAATAACAATTATAGGCTATTCTATTTGCTTAAACGCACTTTCACTGAGATAACAAACATATATACCTTTATATTACAAAGGATCCTTCCAGTTTATAAAGGGGACGCATATTTGTTTGAGTTTCCAAATGCTACAACCTAAAATGGAGCATCCCACGCCGCCCTACCTGGAGTTTACTGTGATAGGGAAGGTCTATAACAACTCGAATACACGTATAGACTGAACTATTCATAGGACTATTCCAATTTTCGTGGTTGGCGCAATCCAGGCGGTACACGTTATAAATTACATAGTTATATGCAAAAATATTCAAGCAGCTTACCTAAGAATTCTGGAACTCGAGCGAAAAAGGATAAGCAGTCAGGATTTCCCAAAGATAATTTTTGCATATTTCATCACATTATCCCATCGCTCCCATTTATTTTGTTTGGAGATGTCAATTTTTCTCATAGTGCAAAAACTGTGCTTCCAACTTTTGGAAAACGACAGTTCGTATTTACGACCGGATTTGAATACATGATATTTATTTTACGGATTTTGACGATTAATTTAACACTTGAACGAAAACTATTTATTTCTTGTGTATACAAATTATGTCGTTACTTTATTGTATGTTTTCTGCCCGGATCCTGGGCCCGGATAATACGGTGATATTTAGTAAACAATATATTTCACTTAGTGTTGAATTGTCATCGTGGTGGACCTGCAGTGTGCACCGACCGCAGTCGATCTGGGCAGTCGATGTCGGCCTAATTGTGTATTCAAATCTACGACGGACCAGTGCAGTTAAATGGGAGGCTAGCGTTAATTAGAGGTGAGTCACATGCGATTTCGAATAACTTAAACAAAACAAAACTTAACGCCTACAGAAGTATTATATGAGTCATTTTATTGTCATATTGTTGATTATCTCTTCATTTGCTTGTAATTTCTTGTTTACATTCTTACCGTATATTTTGTTCCTTGTTTTAGTCAACTTTGGTATGCTTTAGTTGTCTTTATATGCTGTCATACTTTCAACCATGTTATGATATATACATTTTGTAACCGAGGGCCTCGGGGCAAGATAAGTCCCCGGTCGGCTAACAGAGTTCCCTTTTCTTTGCCGCGGCGAAATTTCAAATAAAATATCCTGCCCATAGAAATTCAACTTGGAAGAATGCTGACACAGTTCATCGCCGGTGTTTTAGCAGTGAAGCCTTGAATAAAGTGAGGGCGCTTTGCGTTGTACAACAAAAAGCTATTTTGTACGTATTCATACATTGTGCATTCGATTTTAATTTTACCCGTCTTTTCGAAATAGTAGGTGTACTTTTCACAACAGAGACATGTTTATGGTGACTAGAGTGTAAGTACTATACTTCTGACTTAAGAACCAATTTTAATTTTTTATTTCCCGCCTCTTTATTTCCCGCCTCGTGCAAGTGGAGAGTTTCATGCAACTTTTAGTGTCTGGAAAGTGTCATATCCGGTATCTGAGAGGCACATTGCAAACATTGTTCTTGCTTGTATTAATTATATTTTAGTGCTCCACTTGTAGTGCTCCACACAGATCAGTATCATAGTTGTCCCTGGAAAATGCCGTGTAAAAATGTAACTCTCCCTCCCTCCACCCCCCCCCCCCCGTACCAAACACACCTACTTTTGAAATGCTACCATATTAGTCTGCGCGTACAGTTCTCAGTTTAATGATAACGTTGCAAAGTGGGTAGTATTTTATGCAGGATAACAGATCCCACCTTAAGAGTGCAAAAAGTTTGATACATGTCTTCCGTTCAGTAGTGGCTTGAATTAGTGGCGTAACGATGAGCCTGGGGGCCCGGCTCCTGGCCCAAAGGGGATCCCTATCACGAGGTCCAAGCAAGGGCGTCGGCAGAAATGTTGACAAGAGGGGGGGGGGGATCAGTAGGTCATGTAGGTGGAACACACTACTTGATAATATATCTAAGCGGAGCGCCACCATCGGTTAGCGTGGAGCGTACCAGTATTTTATTTGCCAAAAAGTGCTTTTAGATCGTCGGAAAAGACGCTTCCCATGCGTTTCAAGTTGCACACCCCTTGTCCCACCCTGCGGACGCCCATGGGTCCAAGGATTTAGGCAGGATCAATGCAGGGGTCTAGGATTAGAACATTTGATGGCCGTTTAGCATTTACACATTGTTTCAGGCTGAAAAATATGTTTTAATGCTAAAACACATCAAGAGAAATTACAGAACAATACAATACTATTAACATAGATATACAAATTCTTTTTGACTATATACCATGGAATGAGGATGGAGGAATTAGGCTTCTGGATACATCTTACAATTTGTACGAGTGAGAAACAACATTCAGTTTTGATTGAGCTTTTCTTTCCCAGTAAAAATGGGCCCTTCCTATCCAAAGAGGTACCTTTTTCTGTGCATCAATATAGCGGGGGGGGGGGGGGGCCTTTTGGTCGGGGCCTCGGCTCATATCAGCACGATCCAGTTTCGCTACTGGCTTGGGTGCCTATTGTGCAGTCGTTTTGCATACAAAAGCTTTGTCCGAACATGGTTAGTAAATATCATTAGGCCTTACAATCATAGTTGAGCATATTTAGGCAAATAGCCTATACTGCCCAGAAGTTACATACCTGGCCCCTGGGTAGGCTTTGGCCTACCTCAAAACTCAGGTTACTGTTAGCTAGGCCTATAAAGTTGCTTATATGCCCTTTTGCCAAATTAATAGTGTTGGGAATATATGTTGCAAATTGAGGATGTGTGGAAAATTTGTACAATTCTAGATATAGACTAAACGTTCTAGGCCTAAGTTGTGACCTAGGCTTACCAATGGCAGTAATTAGATTCTTGCCGAACAAGCAATGTTCCACCAGTTGGGAGGGTCCGGGCTTCAGTATGCCTCTCTTCCTACTTCAATACATTGAGGTAAATGAATCTGGAGGATTCATGTCAATTGGGTGCGCGCGTACCATGCATGGAGGGTCATGTGATGTGTTCCAGGGTGGTACCAAACTGATATTTCTCTGTAGCAGTTCAAGAACAGTGTTAGTGACTTCGTGAAAGATTTGCACCAAGACGGATCGGACATGGGAACTAACGGCATAAGGAGGTACTGGTACTTCAGGCCTACGAAATAGTTCTAATATGCTAACGTTCAACCTTATTCTCTTGAATGAAGGCAGGCCTTCTACATAATAGATCTTACTTATTAATACAGCTCCAGGGGCAAGCTTTGTCTCATATGGCCTAACGTTATTACTACTTGCTATAAGTGAATGTAGAAATGGGAAATGTGGGGAAATGTTTAGTTCAGTGCAACCAAGGAATTCTCCATGGAACAGAGCCTAATGCTGCTCGACGGGAATATAACTATCACGTTAGGCTACAGGCACGGTTATTGCTAGGTAACGGGTGTCGTCTGCTGCTCTAAGCACGCAAACACATTTACGTACTAGTTGGGTGAAATCAGCATGCGTAATAGGGAGAGCAGTATATTAGTACCACCCTGGAACACATCACATGATCCTCCATACATGGTACGCGCGTATTTACTGTGTGATAGTGTCTCCAGATTCATTTACCTCGATACTTCGATGACACTATAATACGGCACATACCACGTACGGAAAGGGGCGGGATTATACTAACCATATCACTGAGCTCAATAGAGGGCTGGGCAATACACCCAATTGATACAGAAATAAGCATGTCGTGTGCAAATACTATTAACAATTTTTTCGCGGAACTAGGCTTACTAAAACTTACCCAAAATGTTAACTTCATGGTCTTTCATGAGCAAAATGGAAAAGTTTTAATCCCACAAAACCCGCTTTGACATATGGAACTCGAGAGCGATCCTCCTGCGTTGACGTTCACCCCCCCCCCCCCTCCCAAATCTGATGCAGCTACGGTCCTGCTAAGTATTAGTAACTCAAATGGTGCGTTTTAAGACATGTTTATACTAAAATTTAGGTCTTTTTAGGTCTTTGAAGATTGTGATGCTCATTGACCTATAGCTCTTTGAAGATTGTGATGCTCAGAAGTAAAATTGGAACTCAAAATTTTCAGTCTGATTAGGTAAGGGTCCTGAGGTACGGCCAGAGGCGAATGAAAGGTTTTATGCTGTAGGGGTGTTGCCCTGGGGTAATTTAAGTCGTTTCCTATGAAGGGGTTGGATCTTTTCTCATTGAAGGTTTTTTTTTTATGTATACTTCAAATCTTGCATTCTGATATGCGTAAGACTTCAAATTAGGTCTTTAGATGTAGCCCCAAACAAGGTTTGTTAATGAAGATAACTACTTTGTGGGGAGGATCTGAGCTTCCACGTTATTCCTGGATATAAAATACTTCCACACGGAACAAAAGGCTACTATAGTAGCTTTTGTTCCGTGTGGAAGTATTTTCAGAGGGTGGTATGCAGTAAAATGCTTCTGAAAGTTGGAGTTTGAGTGACGATGATTCTTTTCTTTTTCTAGCACATTTTGCATCAGTAAGATTTGAGAAAACTAACTGGTAACGTTTATATGCCTATTTAAAAATCCATATAGTTGGGAGTCCTGTTGATATATGTCCAGTGGTACATCCTCTTCTGCCACGTTGTCAACCATTGTAATAAGCCAATGTACAGCCATCGTATCCAAGAGTGACGTCACCACCTCGTACCTGTAATCAATAACCCCTTCCCCTTTTCGTCAACGTACGCGGCAGATGGTTCAATCTTGGTGTAAGGGCACGCGGTGGGACACTGGGGTAGAGGGGGGGGGGTGGGGAAGGACTTGCAAATACTTCAGGTAGATTAAGAGGTAGGACACCAGTTTATGGGGCAAACTACAAAACTATATTTCGTGCAAATTTGAATAGCTTATCTAGAAATTTTAAAGGATTGCTTCTCAATTCCTCAACCCAAAGCGCACTTTTTCGCTAACAATGGGTCCTTTTCTCCAATGTATTAATATTGGCACTTTCGCGGTAATTGCTTTCCAAATCATAGCATGTTCTTTCTAACTTTCTTTCTAACTTTCTAAGTTTTGAAACAGACTTTAGTAACATAGTTTGTCCACTGATTTGTTCCACATTTCTTCTTCAATGGAAAGCATCATAATACAAAAAAATACAAAAAAGTACAATAACACTGATCTTTATGAGGTTGACCGTAATTCATTTATTGATTGCGAGTCTTTCAAGTTTCAAAGTATTAAATAAAAAAGAAGGAAAACAATGTAATTCTCCGCAAACAATCCAGAATACCAGGCAGCCCCATAGGTGGGTGAAAAACCCGAAAAACCCTGTGGGAGAAAACGGGAAAACCCACCGGAATAGGGCGTATAAACTGGATGTCCTAAAACGCAGAGAATTACAATGCTTTACCGAGACAAAAAAAAAACCCCAGACACACACAAACCAAATACAACAGGGTTCCAGATAAACCAGTATATAAGTCCAAACCGTTGAAGTTTTCACTCACATGCAGCATACTTTGTAAGACGTCGTCATAAATTATCTTAGCAAAACACTATCCAACTGTGATAACATCTAATATATAAATCAGTTATCAAGACTGGTGAACTCTTAGACGGCTCAAATTGAAAGCATACATCACAACCACTGTTTAGCTTTGGGTTTGCTAAAATTTAGGCTAATTTAATGAAGAAATCTACAAGCCAGTGTTGCAAAAAGACTAATCACAACAGGTCGTTCATAAAACAAATGATCGCAACTGGACTAAAAACAACTTTACACACATTAATTGCTCACAGATTTCCTAATCCCACCTAATTTGCAGTTAAGCACAGGATACGCCCATCTGTAACATTTTTCGCAGCACTAGGACCTTACCTTTTCTGATATTGACTTCATTACATCAATTCTGAATACAAAGGATATTATTCTATTTAATTGAAAATCATACAAGATACCTGCTGCATCATGATTCACTTCACAGAAATAATGTTGAAATTCAAGCCATGACTGGTATGTTATTCATCCTGCTCATACACAAATAAAGGAAGAAATAGAAATACCATATGCCAGCCAAGCTGACTACCAACACTAACAAAATGCAATTCCTGTAACTCATAATTTAGATTATGACTACTAGTGCTCATTGAACCATGTTTCCTTGTGAATAAAATAAGCTTTTTTCCCTTCCTTTTTTGCACAGTGGGATCTGTGATTATTCACTATATACAACCTTCCCTATGGATTTTCATCCAAACAAAATGTAATTATGTGTCAAGTTCAAGTAAAATTGGTATAGAAGTTACCACTAGAAATAAAATAAACATGTCTGGTAAATTGGAGTACAGGATACCTCAACATATGGAGGTTTTACAGAAAACAGAAGTTGCTACTATCAGCTTTGCCTTTCAGCAGCTGGGCTTACTACTTTGTGATTCCTTCCTGGTAGCGCGGCTGTTGTGAAACTTTTGCCAACCTGGTAGATGCACATACACAAAAGAGAAAAATATGGGGAGAAAATGGCCAATAGGCCACAGGGACATTTTTAAACATTATCACCTTCATAAGGTTCCCACTTATAGGGCCCTTAAATTAAATAGTAGTAGTACCTCAAGAGTTGCAACTTATTTTTCTCAACAAATTTTTTCCTTGAACATCAGAATTTTTAAAGCCAACCATGTTGAAAACTTCCTGCACAGAAGTGTAAGGCCACTTTCACTGCACATTAGACAAGATACATTTTTCATACCTACATACTGGAATGTGAAGGATGACTTGCTGGGATACAAAATATCTTTCAGCACTTACAAATTTGGAGGAACAATCAGATTATTTCTCACCACCATGGTCATGTCATCAGAGGGATTTTGAAACCTGACTCGCAATCTGTCTGCATCGCACTGCATTGGCATTACTCACTGGAGTACACCAATCTGTAGCTTCTTTCACATCTTGAAAACCTATTCGCCTTTCTCTGACATTATCTTCACTGCAAAGATCATTTGCCTGTTGGAGACAATCTGCCGAATACAAAGGAGCACGGGGCCCACCCCCCATTTTCCGAGTGACACCTTTCGTCAGTCCGAGTGACAATCTTCACCACCGTCATGATCCAAAAGTTGGGACTTTTAGCACTGTAAGGAGGTATCCCTGCTACTGCTATCTCTGTTTTCTTTCGCCACCCTCCTGAGACCGTTTGCTTGACTGCTTTCTAACTTTAGCCACTTTCAGATTTCTTGCTTGGTTATCAACTATTTTTCAATTCTCTGGTTATACACAAAATAAAGGGGAGCAAGCAATACACACAAAAAACAAGCCTACATCAACATATACCAAACAAGAAATTGTCATTTCATTCTTTGTAATAAGTGAAGAAGGCAATTCATTTCCTATATTTGGGAACTAATTGATCTTTAAAAGCTTTTCATAATATTTAAAAGAAAGACATAACATGCTGTCTCAAAAATACTCAACTACTTTTTCTGAACACCTCAACTGAACAAACTTAACAGCAGAAGCAATAATCATGTTACAAGTTTTAACCCAAAAAATAATGGTTAATGAGCATAATCAGCATTACACATTTTGCACTGTAGTTTGTGTTTTACCTCAAGAAGTTGCGAGTGTTGTGTCATTTTAAAGATGAAGGTTAAATTAACGATGTACCTCTACCTCATCACAGGTCATTGTGGACTGGGAGGTGGAGAACTTGTTGGTTGTACTGTTCTGTCGCCAAGCTGAAAGTTGTGTCCTCTATCTTTTGTAATGGGTTAAGTGTACGGTATTCTCTAAATACACACATACAAAGAAAGAAATCGAAGAAGAAAAGGCCCAAAAAGGCCAAAGCAATATGCTACCTACAACTGAGGTATAGTATAAATGGTCACTACAAGTCGTGACTAGATGTTAAATACATAGCAATCCGGTAAAATTAAACTGTGCTTTTCAAATTTGGCAGCAAACACGATAAATTCACTTGGGATATTCAACATGTTACAAGTTTTATCACTTGAGAATATTTTCATGACAAACACTTCACTGAGATATAAACTTGCCTGGTTCCTGGAACCTACTGGTCTTGTGTATACTCTTTGAGATTGTCAGTACCGTCACCACTTTATGAAAACACGTTTTCCAGATACTTTGACGGGTCCCAAGTAGTTAGCTATGGACTGTGATATCATCGAATTCTGGATCACCAATCCAACTGTTTCCACTTTTCTGATGTATTGTTACCAGCCTTTCAAAATCCTTTGCTTAAATCAAGTAGGTGTGCATCAAACCGACCACATAGACCATCTGACCACATTTTGCCTGAACGCTTTTTTTCGTGTTGCAGCAAGTCAAAATAATTTCCTGCACATTATGTGGGAGCTGTTAGCGGCCAAGGTACTCAAGTAACAAAGATTTCAATCCACTAGCAAGTAGTAACCCCTTGATCATCAACCGGAGCCAGCTTAGGGTCTTCTAAAATGCACCCACTTCACAGAAATAATGTTGAAATTCAAGCCATGACTGGTATGTTATTCATCCTGCTCATACACAAATAAAGGAAGAAATAGAAATACCATATGCCAGCCAAGCTGACTACCAACACTAACAAAATGCAATTCCTGTAACTCATAATTTAGATTATGACTACTAGTACTCATTGAACAATGTTTCCTTGTGAATAAAATAAGCTTTTTTCCCTTCCTTTTTTGCACAGTGGGATCTGTGATTATTCACTATATACAACCTTCCCTATGGATTTTCATCCAAACAAAATGTAATTTATGTGTCAAGTACAAGTAAAATTGGTATAGAAGTTACCACTAGAAATAAAATAAACATGTCTGGTAAATTGGAGTACAGGATACCTCAACATATGGAGGTTTTACAGAAAACAGAAGTTGCTACTATCAGCTTTGCCTTTCAGCAGCTGGGCTTACTACTTTGTGATTCCTTCCTGGTAGCGTGGCTGTTGTGAACTTTTGCCAACCTGGTAGATGCACATACACAAAAGAGAAAAATATGGGGAGAAAATGGCCAATAGGCCACAGGGACATTTTTAAACATTATCACCTTCATAAGGTTCCCACTTATAGGGCCCTTAAATTAAATAGTAGTAGTACCTCAAGAGTTGCAACTTATTTTTCTAAACAATTTTTTTCCTTGAACATCAGAATTTTTAAAGCCAACCATGTTGAAAACTTCCTGCACAGAAGTGTAAGGCCACTTTCACTGCACATAATACAAGATACATTTTTCATACCTACATACTGGAATGTGAAGGATGACTTGCCGGGATACAAAATATCTTTCAGCACTTACAAATTTGGAGGAACAATCAGATTATTTCTCACCACCATGGTCATGTCATCAGAGGGATTTTGAAACCTGACTCGCAATCTGTCTGCATCGCACTGCATGGGCATTACTCACTGGAGTACACCAATCTGTAGCTTCTTTCACAGCTTGAAAACCTATTCGCCTTTCTCTGACATTATCTTCACTGCAAAGATCATTTGCCTGTTGGAGACAATCTGCCGAATACAAAGGAGCACGGGAAGCCCACCCCCCATTTTCCGAGTGACACCTTTCGTCAGTCCGAGTGACAATCTTCACCACCGTCATGATCCAAAAGTTGGGACTTTTAGCACTGTAAGGAGGTATCCCTGCTACTGCTATCTCTGTTTTCTTTCGCAACCCTCCTGAGACCGTTTGCTTGACTGCTTTCTAACTTTAGCCACTTTCAGCTTTCTTGCTTGGTTATCAACTATTTTTCAATTCTCTGGGTATACACAAAATAAAGGGGAGCAAGCAATACACACAAAAAACAAGCCTACATCAACATATACCAAACAAGAAATTGTCATTTCATTCTTTGTAATAAGTGAAGAAGGCAATTCATTTCCTATATTTGGGAACTAATTGATCTTTAAAAGCTTTTCATAATATTTCAAAGAAAGACATAACATGCTGTCTCAAAAATACTCAACTACTTTTTCTGAACACCTCAACTGAACAAACTTAATAGCAGAAGCAATAATCATGTTACAAGTTTTAACCCAAAAAATAATGGTTAATGAGCTTAATCAGCATTACACATTTTGCACCATCGTTTGTGTTTTACCTCAAGAAGTTGCGAGTGTTGTGTCATTTTAAAGATGAAGGTTAAATTAACCATGTACCTCTACCTCATCACAGGTCATTGTGGACTGGGAGGTGGAGAACTTGTTGGTTGTACTGTTCTGTTGCCAAGCTGAAAGTTGTGTCCTCTATCTTTTGTAATGGGTTAAGTGTACGGTATTCTCTAAATACACACATACAAAGAGAAGAAATCGGGAGAAGAAAAGGCCCAAAAAGGCCAAAGCAATATGCTACCTACAACTGAGGTATAGTATAAATGGTCACTACAAGTCGTGACTAGATGTTAAATACATAGCAATCCGGTAAAATTAAACTGTGCTTTTCAAATTTGGCAGCAAACACGATAAATTCACTTGGGATATTCAACATGTTACAAGTTTTATCACTTGAGAATATTTTCATGACAAACACTTCACTGAGATATAAACTTGCCTGGTTCCTGGAACCTACTGGTCTTGTGTATACTCTTTGAGATTGTCTGTACCGTCACCACTTTATGAAAACACTTTTTCCAGATACTTTGACGGGTCCCAAGTAGTTAACTATGGACTGTGATATCATCGAATTCTGGATCACCCAATCCAACTGTTTCCACTTTTCTGATGTATTGTTACCAGCCTTTCAAAATCCTTTGCTTAAATCAAGTAGGTGTGCATCAAACCGACCACATAGACCATCTGACCACATTTTGCCTGAACGCTTTTTTTCGTGTTGCAGCAAGTCAAAATAATTTCCTGCACATTATGTGGGAGCTGTTAGCGGCCAAGGTACTCAAGTAACAAAGATTTCAATCCACTAGCAAGTAGTAACCCCTTGATCATCAACCGGAGCCAGCTTAGGGTCTTCTAATATGCACCCACTTCACAGAAATAATGTTGAAATTCAAGCCATGACTGGTATGTTATTCATCCTGCTCATACACAAATAAAGGAAGAAATAGAAATACCATATGCCAGCCAAGCTGACTACCAACACTAACAAAATGCAATTCCTGTAACTCATAATTTAGATTATGACTACTAGTGCTCATTGAACCATGTTTTCTTGTGAATAAAATAAGCTTTTTTCCCTTCCTTTTTTGCACAGTGGGATCTGTGATTATTCACTATATACAACCTTCCCTATGGATTTTCATCCAAACAAAATGTAATTATGTGTCAAGTTCAAGTAAAATTGGTATAGAAGTTACCACTAGAAATAAAATAAACATGTCTGGTAAATTGGAGTACAGGATACCTCAACATATGGAGGTTTTACAGAAAACAGAAGTTGCTACTATCAGCTTTGCCTTTCAGCAGCTGGGCTTACTACTTTGTGATTCCTTCCTGGTAGCGCGGCTGTTGTGAAACTTTTGCCAACCTGGTAGATGCACATACACAAAAGAGAAAAATATGGGGAGAAAATGGCCAATAGGCCACAGGGACATTTTTAAACATTATCACCTTCATAAGGTTCACACTTATAGGGCCCTTAAATTAAATAGTAGTAGTACCTCAAGAGTTGCAACTTATTTTTCTAAACAATTTTTTTCCTTGAACATCAGAATTTTTAAAGCCAACCATGTTGAAAACTTCCTGCACAGAAGTGTAAGGCCACTTTCACTGCACATAATACAAGATACATTTTTCATACCTACATACTGGAATGTGAAGGATGACTTGCCGGGATACAAAATATCTTTCAGCCCTTACAAATTTGGAGGAACAATCAGATTATTTCTCACCACCATGGTCATGTCATCAGAGGGATTTTGAAACCTGACTCGCAATCTGTCTGCATCGCACTGCATGGGCATTACTCACTGGAGTACACCAATCTGTAGCTTCTTTCACAGCTTGAAAACCTGTTCGCCTTTCTCTGACATTATCTTCACTGCAAAGATCATTTGCCTGTTGGAGACAATCTGCCGAATACAAAGGAGCACGGGAAGCCCACCCCCCATTTTCCGAGTGACACCTTTCGTCAGTCCGAGTGACAATCTTCACCACCGTCATGATCCAAAAGTTGGGACTTTTAGCACTGTAAGGAGGTATCCCTGCTACTGCTATCTCTGTTTTCTTTTGCAACCCTCCTGAGACCGTTTGCTTGACTGCTTTCTAACTTTAGCCACTTTCAGCTTTCTTGCTTGGTTATCAACTATTTTTCAATTCTCTGGTTATACACAAAATAAAGGGGAGCAAGCAATACACACAAAAAACAAGCCTACATCAACATATACCAAACAAGAAATTGTCATTTCATTCTTTGTAATAAGTAAAGAAGGCAATTCATTTCCTATATTTGGGAACTAATTGATCTTTAAAAGCTTTTTATGATATTTAAAAGAAAGACATAACATGCTGTCTCAAAAATACTCAACTACTTTTTCTGAACACCTCAACTGAACAAACTTAATAGCAGAAGCAATAATCATGTTACAAGTTTTAACCCAAAAAATAATGGTTAATGAGCTTAATCAGCATTACACATTTTGCACCATCGTTTGTGTTTTACCTCAAGAAGTTGCGAGTGTTGTGTCATTTTAAAGATGAAGGTTAAATTAACCATGTACCTCTACCTCATCACAGGTCATTGTGGACTGGGAGGTGGAGAACTTGTTGGTTGTACTGTTCTGTCGCCAAGCTGAAAGTTGTGTCCTCTATCTTTTGTAATGGGTTAAGTGTACGGTATTCTCTAAATACACACATACAAAGAGAAGAAATCGGGAGAAGAAAAGGCCCAAAAAGGCCAAAGCAATATGCTACCTACAACTGAGGTATAGTATAAATGGTCACTACAAGTCGAGACTAGATGTTAAATACATAGCAATCCGGTAAAATTAAACTGTGCTTTTCAAATTTGGCAGCAAACACGATAAATTCACTTGGGATATTCAACATGTTACAAGTTTAATCACTTGAGAATATTTTCATGACAAACACTTCACTGAGATATAAACTTGCCTGGTTCCTGGAACCTACTGGTCTTGTGTATACTCTTTGAGATTGTCTGTACCGTCACCACTTTATGAAAACACTTTTTCCAGATACTTTGACGGGTCCCAAGTAGTTAACTATGGACTGTGATATCATCGAATTCTGGATCACCCAATCCAACTGTTTCCACTTTTCTGATGTATTGTTACCAGCCTTTCAAAATCCTTTGCTTAAATCAAGTAGGTGTGCATCAAACCGACCACATAGACCATCTGACCACATTTTGCCTGAACGCTTTTTTTCGTGTTGCAGCAAGTCAAAATAATTTCCTGCACATTATGTGGGAGCTGTTAGCGGCCAAGGTACTCAAGTAACAAAGATTTCAATCCACTAGCAAGTAGTAACCCCTTGATCATCAACCGGAGCCAGCTTAGGGTCTTCTAAAATGCACCCACTTCACAGAAATAATGTTGAAATTCAAGCCATGACTGGTATGTTATTCATCCTGCTCATACACAAATAAAGGAAGAAATAGAAATACCATATGCCAGCCAAGCTGACTACCAACACTAACAAAATGCAATTCCTGTAACTCATAATTTAGATTATGACTACTAGTGCTCATTGACCAATGTTTCCTTGTGAATAAAATAAGCTTTTATCCCTTCCTTTTTTGCACAGTGGGATCTGTGATTATTCACTATATACAACCTTCCCTATGGATTTTCATCCAAACAAAATGTAATTTATGTGTCAAGTACAAGTAAAATTGGTATAGAAGTTACCACTAGAAATAAAATAAACATGTCTGGTAAATTGGAGTACAGGATACCTCAACATATGGAGGTTTTACAGAAAACAGAAGTTGCTACTATCAGCTTTGCCTTTCAGCAGCTGGGCTTACTACTTTGTGATTCCTTCCTGGTAGCGTGGCTCTTGTGAACTTTTGCCAACCTGGTAGATGCACATACACAAAAGAGAAAAATATGGGGAGAAAATGGCCAATAGGCCACAGGGACATTTTTAAACATTATCACCTTCATAAGGTTCCCACTTATAGGGCCCTTAAATTAAATAGTAGTAGTACCTCAAGAGTTGCAACTTATTTTTCTCAACAATTTTTTTCCTTGAACATCAGAATTTTTAAAGCCAACCATGTTGAAAACTTCCTGCACAGAAGTGTAAGGCCACTTTCACTGCACATAATACAAGATACATTTTTCATACCTACATACTGGAATGTGAAGGATGACTTGCCGGGATACAAAATATCTTTCAGCACTTACAAATTTGGAGGAACAATCAGATTATTTCTCACCACCATGGTCATGTCATCAGAGGGATTTTGAAACCTGACTCGCAATCTGTCTGCATCGCACTGCATGGGCATTACTCACTGGAGTACACCAATCTGTAGCTTCTTTCACAGCTTGAAAACCTATTCGCCTTTCTCTGACATTATCTTCACTGCAAAGATCATTTGCCTGTTGGAGACAATCTGCCGAATACAAAGGAGCACGGGAAGCCCACCCCCCATTTTCCGAGTGACACCTTTCGTCAGTCCGAGTGACAATCTTCACCACCGTCATGATCCAAAAGTTGGGACTTTTAGCACTGTAAGGAGGTATCCCTGCTACTGCTATCTCTGTTTTCTTTCGCCACCCTCCTGAGACCGTTTGCTTGACTGCTTTCTAACTTTAGCCACTTTCAGCTTTCTTGCTTGGTTATCAACTATTTTTCAATTCTCTGGTTATACACAAAATAAAGGGGAGCAAGCAATACACACAAAAAACAAGCCTACATCAAAATATACCAAACAAGAAATTGTCATTTCATTCTTTGTAATAAGTGAAGAAGGCAATTCATTTCCTATATTTGGGAACTAATTGATCTTTAAAAGCTTTTCATAATATTTAAAAGAAAGACATAACATGCTGTCTCAAAAATACTCAACTACTTTTTCTGAACACCTCAACTGAACAAACTTAATAGCAGAAGCAATAATCATGTTACAAGTTTTAACCCAAAAAATAATGGTTAATGAGCTTAATCAGCATTACACATTTTGCACCATCGTTTGTGTTTTACCTCAAGAAGTTGCGAGTGTTGTGTCATTTTAAAGATGAAGGTTAAATTAACCATGTACCTCTACCTCATCACAGATCATTGTGGACTGGGAGGTGGAGAACTTGTTGGTTGTACTGTTCTGTCGCCAAGCTGAAAGTTGTGTCCTCTATCTTTTGTAATGGGTTAAGTGTACGGTATTCTCTAAATAAACACATACAAAGAGAAGAAATCGGGAGAAGAAAAGGCCCAAAAAGGCCAAAGCAATATGCTACCTACAACTGAGGTATAGTATAAATGGTCACTACAAGTCGAGACTAGATGTTAAATACATAGCAATCCGGTAAAATTAAACTGTGCTTTTCAAATTTGGCAGCAAACACGATAAATTCACTTGGGATATTCAACATGTTACAAGTTTTATCACTTGAGAATATTTTCATGACAAACACTTCACTGAGATATAAACTTGCCTGGTTCCTGGAACCTACTGGTCTTGTGTATACTCTTTGAGATTGTCAGTACCGTCACCACTTTATGAAAACACGTTTTCCAGATACTTTGACGGGTCCCAAGTAGTTAGCTATGGACTGTGATATCATCGAATTCTGGATCACCAATCCAACTGTTTCCACTTTTCTGATGTATTGTTACCAGCCTTTCAAAATCCTTTGCTTAAATCAAGTAGGTGTGCATCAAACCGACCACATAGACCATCTGACCACATTTTGCCTGAACGCTTTTTTTCGTGTTGCAGCAAGTCAAAATAATTTCCTGCACATTATGTGGGAGCTGTTAGCGGCCAAGGTACTCAAGTAACAAAGATTTCAATCCACTAGCAAGTAGTAACCCCTTGATCATCAACCGGAGCCAGCTTAGGGTCTTCTAAAATGCACCCACTTCACAGAAATAATGTTGAAATTCAAGCCATGACTGGTATGTTATTCATCCTGCTCATACACAAATAAAGGAAGAAATAGAAATACCATATGCCAGCCAAGCTGACTACCAACACTAACAAAATGCAATTCCTGTAACTCATAATTTAGATTATGACTACTAGTGCTCATTGAACAATGTTTCCTTGTGAATAAAATAAGCTTTTTTCCCTTCCTTTTTTGCACAGTGGGATCTGTGATTATTCACTATATACAACCTTCCCTATGGATTTTCATCCAAACAAAATGTAATTTATGTGTCAAGTACAAGTAAAATTGGTATAGAAGTTACCACTAGAAATAAAATAAACATGTCTGGTAAATTGGAGTACAGGATACCTCAACATATGGAGGTTTTACAGAAAACAGAAGTTGCTACTATCAGCTTTGCCTTTCAGCAGCTGGGCTTACTACTTTGTGATTCCTTCCTGGTAGCGTGGCTGTTGTGAACTTTTGCCAACCTGGTAGATGCACATACACAAAAGAGAAAAATATGGGGAGAAAATGGCCAATAGGCCACAGGGACATTTTTAAACATTATCACCTTCATAAGGTTCCCACTTATAGGGCCCTTAAATTAAATAGTAGTAGTACCTCAAGAGTTGCAACTTATTTTTCTCAACAACTTTTTTCCTTGAACATCAGAATTTTTAAAGCCAACCATGTTGAAAACTTCCTGCACAGAAGTGTAAGGCCACTTTCACTGCACATAATACAAGATACATTTTTCATACCTACATACTGGAATGTGAAGGATGACTTGCCGGGATACAAAATATCTTTCAGCCCTTACAAATTTGGAGGAACAATCAGATTATTTCTCACCACCATGGTCATGTCATCAGAGGGATTTTGAAACCTGACTCGCAATCTGTCTGCATCGCACTGCATGGGCATTACTCACTGGAGTACACCAATCTGTAGCTTCTTTCACAGCTTGAAAACCTGTTCGCCTTTCTCTGACATTATCTTCACTGCAAAGATCATTTGCCTGTTGGAGACAATCTGCCGAATACAAAGGAGCACGGGAAGCCCACCCCCCATTTTCCGAGTGACACCTTTCGTCAGTCCGAGTGACAATCTTCACCACCGTCATGATCCAAAAGTTGGGACTTTTAGCACTGTAAGGAGGTATCCCTGCTACTGCTATCTCTGTTTTCTTTCGCAACCCTCCTGAGACCGTTTGCTTGACTGCTTTCTAACTTTAGCCACTTTCAGCTTTCTTGCTTGGTTATCAACTATTTTTCAATTCTCTGGGTATACACAAAATAAAGGGGAGCAAGCAATACACACAAAAAACAAGCCTACATCAACATATACCAAACAAGAAATTGTCATTTCATTCTTTGTAATAAGTGAAGAAGGCAATTCATTTCCTATATTTGGGAACTAATTGATCTTTAAAAGCTTTTCATAATATTTAAAAGAAAGACATAACATGCTGTCTCAAAAATACTCAACTACTTTTTCTGAACACCTCAACTGAACAAACTTAATAGCAGAAGCAATTATCATGTTACAAGTTTTAACCCAAAAAATAATGGTTAATGAGCTTAATCAGCATTACACATTTTGCACCATCGTTTGTGTTTTACCTCAAGAAGTTGCGAGTGTTGTGTCATTTTAAAGATGAAGGTTAAATTAACCATGTACCTCTACCTCATCACAGGTCATTGTGGACTGGGAGGTGGAGAACTTGTTGGTTGTACTGTTCTGTCGCCAAGCTGAAAGTTGTGTCCTCTATCTTTTGTAATGGGTTAAGTGTACGGTATTCTCTAAATACACACATACAAAGAGAAGAAATCGGGAGAAGAAAAGGCCCAAAAAGGCCAAAGCAATATGCTACCTACAACTGAGGTATAGTATAAATGGTCACTACAAGTCGAGACTAGATGTTAAATACATAGCAATCCGGTAAAATTAAACTGTGCTTTTCAAATTTGGCAGCAAACACGATAAATTCACTTGGGATATTCAACATGTTACAAGTTTTATCACTTGAGAATATTTTCATGACAAACACTTCACTGAGATATAAACTTGCCTGGTTCCTGGAACCTACTGGTCTTGTGTATACTCTTTGAGATTGTCTGTACCGTCACCACTTTATGAAAACACTTTTTCCAGATACTTTGACGGGTCCCAAGTAGTTAGCTATGGACTGTGATATCATCGAATTCTGGATCACCAATCCAACTGTTTCCACTTTTCTGATGTATTGTTACCAGCCTTTCAAAATCCTTTGCTTAAATCAAGTAGGTGTGCATCAAACCGACCACATAGACCATCTGACCACATTTTGCCTGAACGCTTTTTTTCGTGTTGCAGCAAGTCAAAATAATTTCCTGCACATTATGTGGGAGCTGTTAGCGGCCAAGGTACTCAAGTAACAAAGATTTCAATCCACTAGCAAGTAGTAACCCCTTGATCATCAACCGGAGCCAGCTTAGGGTCTTCTAAAATGCACCCACTTCACAGAAATAATGTTGAAATTCAAGCCATGACTGGTATGTTATTCATCCTGCTCATACACAAATAAAGGAAGAAATAGAAATACCATATGCCAGCCAAGCTGACTACCAACACTAACAAAATGCAATTCCTGTAACTCATAATTTAGATTATGACTACTAGTGCTCATTGAACAATGTTTCCTTGTGAATAAAATAAGCTTTTTTCCCTTCCTTTTTTGCACAGTGGGATCTGTGATTATTCACTATATACAACCTTCCCTATGGATTTTCATCCAAACAAAATGTAATTTATGTGTCAAGTACAAGTAAAATTGGTATAGAAGTTACCACTAGAAATAAAATAAACATGTCTGGTAAATTGGAGTACAGGATACCTCAACATATGGAGGTTTTACAGAAAACAGAAGTTGCTACTATCAGCTTTGCCTTTCAGCAGCTGGGCTTACTACTTTGTGATTCCTTCCTGGTAGCGTGGCTGTTGTGAACTTTTGCCAACCTGGTAGATGCACATACACAAAAGAGAAAAATATGGGGAGAAAATGGCCAATAGGCCACAGGGACATTTTTAAACATTATCACCTTCATAAGGTTCCCACTTATAGGGCCCTTAAATTAAATAGTAGTAGTACCTCAAGAGTTGCAACTTATTTTTCTCAACAACTTTTTTCCTTGAACATCAGAATTTTTAAAGCCAACCATGTTGAAAACTTCCTGCACAGAAGTGTAAGGCCACTTTCACTGCACATAATACAAGATACATTTTTCATACCTACATACTGGAATGTGAAGGATGACTTGCCGGGATACAAAATATCTTTCAGCCCTTACAAATTTGGAGGAACAATCAGATTATTTCTCACCACCATGGTCATGTCATCAGAGGGATTTTGAAACCTGACTCGCAATCTGTCTGCATCGCACTGCATGGGCATTACTCACTGGAGTACACCAATCTGTAGCTTCTTTCACAGCTTGAAAACCTGTTCGCCTTTCTCTGACATTATCTTCACTGCAAAGATCATTTGCCTGTTGGAGACAATCTGCCGAATACAAAGGAGCACGGGAAGCCCACCCCCCATTTTCCGAGTGACACCTTTCGTCAGTCCGAGTGACAATCTTCACCACCGTCATGATCCAAAAGTTGGGACTTTTAGCACTGTAAGGAGGTATCCCTGCTACTGCTATCTCTGTTTTCTTTCGCAACCCTCCTGAGACCGTTTGCTTGACTGCTTTCTAACTTTAGCCACTTTCAGCTTTCTTGCTTGGTTATCAACTATTTTTCAATTCTCTGGGTATACACAAAATAAAGGGGAGCAAGCAATACACACAAAAAACAAGCCTACATCAACATATACCAAACAAGAAATTGTCATTTCATTCTTTGTAATAAGTGAAGAAGGCAATTCATTTCCTATATTTGGGAACTAATTGATCTTTAAAAGCTTTTCATAATATTTAAAAGAAAGACATAACATGCTGTCTCAAAAATACTCAACTACTTTTTCTGAACACCTCAACTGAACAAACTTAATAGCAGAAGCAATTATCATGTTACAAGTTTTAACCCAAAAAATAATGGTTAATGAGCTTAATCAGCATTACACATTTTGCACCATCGTTTGTGTTTTACCTCAAGAAGTTGCGAGTGTTGTGTCATTTTAAAGATGAAGGTTAAATTAACCATGTACCTCTACCTCATCACAGGTCATTGTGGACTGGGAGGTGGAGAACTTGTTGGTTGTACTGTTCTGTCGCCAAGCTGAAAGTTGTGTCCTCTATCTTTTGTAATGGGTTAAGTGTACGGTATTCTCTAAATACACACATACAAAGAGAAGAAATCGGGAGAAGAAAAGGCCCAAAAAGGCCAAAGCAATATGCTACCTACAACTGAGGTATAGTATAAATGGTCACTACAAGTCGAGACTAGATGTTAAATACATAGCAATCCGGTAAAATTAAACTGTGCTTTTCAAATTTGGCAGCAAACACGATAAATTCACTTGGGATATTCAACATGTTACAAGTTTTATCACTTGAGAATATTTTCATGACAAACACTTCACTGAGATATAAACTTGCCTGGTTCCTGGAACCTACTGGTCTTGTGTATACTCTTTGAGATTGTCTGTACCGTCACCACTTTATGAAAACACTTTTTCCAGATACTTTGACGGGTCCCAAGTAGTTAACTATGGACTGTGATATCATCGAATTCTGGATCACCCAATCCAACTGTTTCCACTTTTCTGATGTATTGTTACCAGCCTTTCAAAATCCTTTGCTTAAATCAAGTAGGTGTGCATCAAACCGACCACATAGACCATCTGACCACATTTTGCCTGAACGCTTTTTTTCGTGTTGCAGCAAGTCAAAATAATTTCCTGCACATTATGTGGGAGCTGTTAGCGGCCAAGGTACTCAAGTAACAAAGATTTCAATCCACTAGCAAGTAGTAACCCCTTGATCATCAACCGGAGCCAGCTTAGGGTCTTCTAAAATGCACCCACTTCACAGAAATAATGTTGAAATTCAAGCCATGACTGGTATGTTATTCATCCTGCTCATACACAAATAAAGGAAGAAATAGAAATACCATATGCCAGCCAAGCTGACTACCAACACTAACAAAATGCAATTCCTGTAACTCATAATTTAGATTATGACTACTAGTGCTCATTGACCAATGTTTCCTTGTGAATAAAATAAGCTTTTTTCCCTTCCTTTTTTGCACAGTGGGATCTGTGATTATTCACTATATACAACCTTCCCTATGGATTTTCATCCAAACAAAATGTAATTATGTGTCAAGTTCAAGTAAAATTGGTATAGAAGTTACCACTAGAAATAAAATAAACATGTCTGGTAAATTGGAGTACAGGATACCTCAACATATGGAGGTTTTACAGAAAACAGAAGTTGCTACTATCAGCTTTGCCTTTCAGCAGCTGGGCTTACTACTTTGTGATTCCTTCCTGGTAGCGCGGCTGTTGTGAAACTTTTGCCAACCTGGTAGATGCACATACACAAAAGAGAAAAATATGGGGAGAAAATGGCCAATAGGCCACAGGGACATTTTTAAACATTATCACCTTCATAAGGTTCACACTTATAGGGAACTTAAATTAAATAGTAGTAGTACCTCAAGAGTTGCAACTTATTTTTCTAAACAATTTTTTTCCTTGAACATCAGAATTTTTAAAGCCAACCATGTTGAAAACTTCCTGCACAGAAGTGTAAGGCCACTTTCACTGCACATAATACAAGATACATTTTTCATACCTACATACTGGAATGTGAAGGATGACTTGCCGGGATACAAAATATCTTTCAGCCCTTACAAATTTGGAGGAACAATCAGATTATTTCTCACCACCATGGTCATGTCATCAGAGGGATTTTGAAACCTGACTCGCAATCTGTCTGCATCGCACTGCATGGGCATTACTCACTGGAGTACACCAATCTGTAGCTTCTTTCACAGCTTGAAAACCTGTTCGCCTTTCTCTGACATTATCTTCACTGCAAAGATCATTTGCCTGTTGGAGACAATCTGCCGAATACAAAGGAGCACGGGAAGCCCACCCCCCATTTTCCGAGTGACACCTTTCGTCAGTCCGAGTGACAATCTTCACCACCGTCATGATCCAAAAGTTGGGACTTTTAGCACTGTAAGGAGGTATCCCTGCTACTGCTATCTCTGTTTTCTTTCGCAACCCTCCTGAGACCGTTTGCTTGACTGCTTTCTAACTTTAGCCACTTTCAGCTTTCTTGCTTGGTTATCAACTATTTTTCAATTCTCTGGTTATACACAAAATAAAGGGGAGCAAGCAATACACACAAAAAACAAGCCTACATCAACATATACCAAACAAGAAATTGTCATTTCATTCTTTGTAATAAGTAAAGAAGGCAATTCATTTCCTATATTTGGGAACTAATTGATCTTTAAAAGCTTTTTATGATATTTAAAAGAAAGACATAACATGCTGTCTCAAAAATACTCAACTACTTTTTCTGAACACTTCAACTGAACAAACTTAATAGCAGAAGCAATAAACATGTTACAAGTTTTAACCCAAAAAATAATGGTTAATGAGCTTAATCAGCATTACACATTTTGCACCATCGTTTGTGTTTTACCTCAAGAAGTTGCGAGTGTTGTGTCATTTTAAAGATGAAGGTTAAATTAACCATGTACCTCTACCTCATCACAGGTCATTGTGGACTGGGAGGTGGAGAACTTGTTGGTTGTACTGTTCTGTCGCCAAGCTGAAAGTTGTGTCCTCTATCTTTTGTAATGAGTTAAGTGTACGGTATTCTCTAAATACACACATACAAAGAGAAGAAATCGGGAGAAGAAAAGGCCCAAAAAGGCCAAAGCAATATGCTACCTACAACTGAGGTATAGTATAAATGGTCATTACAAGTCGTGACTAGATGTTAAATACATAGCAATCCGGTAAAATTAAACTGTGCTTTTCAAATTTGGCAGCAAACACGATAAATTCACTTGGGATATTCAACATGTTACAAGTTTTATCACTTGAGAATATTTTCATTACAAACACTTCACTGAGATATAAACTTGCCTGGTTCCTGGAACCTACTGGTCTTGTGTATACTCTTTGAGATTGTCTGTACCGTCACCACTTTATGAAAACACTTTTTCCAGATACTTTGACGGGTCCCAAGTAGTTAACTATGGACTGTGATATCATCGAATTCTGGATCACCCAATCCAACTGTTTCCACTTTTCTGATGTATTGTTACCAGCCTTTCAAAATCCTTTGCTTAAATCAAGTAGGTGTGCATCAAACCGACCACATAGACCATCTGACCACATTTTGCCTGAACGCTTTTTTTCGTGTTGCAGCAAGTCAAAATAATTTCCTGCACATTATGTGGGAGCTGTTAGCGGCCAAGGTACTCAAGTAACAAAGATTTCAATCCACTAGCAAGTAGTAACCCCTTGATCATCAACCGGAGCCAGCTTAGGGTCTTCTAAAATGCACCCACTTCACAGAAATAATGTTGAAATTCAAGCCATGACTGGTATGTTATTCATCCTGCTCATACACAAATAAAGGAAGAAATAGAAATACCATATGCCAGCCAAGCTGACTACCAACACTAACAAAATGCAATTCCTGTAACTCATAATTTAGATTATGACTACTAGTGCTCATTGACCAATGTTTCCTTGTGAATAAAATAAGCTTTTTTCCCTTCCTTTTTTGCACAGTGGGATCTGTGATTATTCACTATATACAACCTTCCCTATGGATTTTCATCCAAACAAAATGTAATTATGTGTCAAGTTCAAGTAAAATTGGTATAGAAGTTACCACTAGAAATAAAATAAACATGTCTGGTAAATTGGAGTACAGGATACCTCAACATATGGAGGTTTTACAGAAAACAGAAGTTGCTACTATCAGCTTTGCCTTTCAGCAGCTGGGCTTACTACTTTGTGATTCCTTCCTGGTAGCGCGGCTGTTGTGAAACTTTTGCCAACCTGGTAGATGCACATACACAAAAGAGAAAAATATGGGGAGAAAATGGCCAATAGGCCACAGGGACATTTTTAAACATTATCACCTTCATAAGGTTCACACTTATAGGGAACTTAAATTAAATAGTAGTAGTACCTCAAGAGTTGCAACTTATTTTTCTAAACAATTTTTTTCCTTGAACATCAGAATTTTTAAAGCCAACCATGTTGAAAACTTCCTGCACAGAAGTGTAAGGCCACTTTCACTGCACATAATACAAGATACATTTTTCATACCTACATACTGGAATGTGAAGGATGACTTGCCGGGATACAAAATATCTTTCAGCCCTTACAAATTTGGAGGAACAATCAGATTATTTCTCACCACCATGGTCATGTCATCAGAGGGATTTTGAAACCTGACTCGCAATCTGTCTGCATCGCACTGCATGGGCATTACTCACTGGAGTACACCAATCTGTAGCTTCTTTCACAGCTTGAAAACCTGTTCGCCTTTCTCTGACATTATCTTCACTGCAAAGATCATTTGCCTGTTGGAGACAATCTGCCGAATACAAAGGAGCACGGGAAGCCCACCCCCCATTTTCCGAGTGACACCTTTCGTCAGTCCGAGTGACAATCTTCACCACCGTCATGATCCAAAAGTTGGGACTTTTAGCACTGTAAGGAGGTATCCCTGCTACTGCTATCTCTGTTTTCTTTCGCAACCCTACTGAGACCGTTTGCTTGACTGCTTTCTAACTTTAGCCACTTTCAGCTCTCTTGCTTGGTTATCAACTATTTTTCAATTCTCTGGTTATACACAAAATAAAGGGGAGCAAGCAATACACACAAAAAACAAGCCTACATCAACATATACCAAACAAGAAATTGTCATTTCATTCTTTGTAATAAGTAAAGAAGGCAATTCATTTCCTATATTTGGGAACTAATTGATCTTTAAAAGCTTTTTATGATATTTAAAAGAAAGACATAACATGCTGTCTCAAAAATACTCAACTACTTTTTCTGAACACCTCAACTGAACAAACTTAATAGCAGAAGCAATAATCATGTTACAAGTTTTAACCCAAAAAATAATGGTTAATGAGCTTAATCAGCATTACACATTTTGCACCATCGTTTGTGTTTTACCTCAAGAAGTTGCGAGTGTTGTGTCATTTTAAAGATGAAGGTTAAATTAACCCTGTACCTCTACCTCATCACAGGTCATTGTGGACTGGGAGGTGGAGAACTTGTTGGTTGTACTGTTCTGTCGCCAAGCTGAAAGTTGTGTCCTCTATCTTTTGTAATGGGTTAAGTGTACGGTATTCTCTAAATACACACATACAAAGAGAAGAAATCGGGAGAAGAAAAGGCCCAAAAAGGCCAAAGCAATATGCTACCTACAACTGAGGTATAGTATAAATGGTCACTACAAGTCGAGACTAGATGTTAAATACATAGCAATCCGGTAAAATTAAACTGTGCTTTTCAAATTTGGCAGCAAACACGATAAATTCACTTGGGATATTCAACATGTTACAAGTTTTATCACTTGAGAATATTTTCATGACAAACACTTCACTGAGATATAAACTTGCCTGGTTCCTGGAACCTACTGGTCTTGTGTATACTCTTTGAGATTGTCTGTACCGTCACCACTTTATGAAAACACTTTTTCCAGATACTATGACGGGTCCCAAGTAGTTAACTATGGACTGTGATATCATCGAATTCTGGATCACCCAATCCAACTGTTTCCACTTTTCTGATGTATTGTTACCAGCCTTTCAAAATCCTTTGCTTACATCAAGTAGGTGTGCATCAAACCGACCACATAGACCATCTGACCACATTTTGCCTGAACGCTTTTTTTCGTGTTGCAGCAAGTCAAAATAATTTCCTGCACATTATGTGGGAGCTGTTAGCGGCCAAGGTACTCAAGTAACAAAGATTTCAATCCACTAGCAAGTAGTAACCCCTTGATCATCAACCGGAGCCAGCTTAGGGTCTTCTAAAATGCACCCACTTCACAGAAATAATGTTGAAATTCAAGCCATGACTGGTATGTTATTCATCCTGCTCATACACAAATAAAGGAAGAAATAGAAATACCATATGCCAGCCAAGCTGACTACCAACACTAACAAAATGCAATTCCTGTAACTCATAATTTAGATTATGACTACTAGTGCTCATTGAACAATGTTTCCTTGTGAATAAAATAAGCTTTTTTCCCTTCCTTTTTTGCACAGTGGGATCTGTGATTATTCACTATATACAACCTTCCCTATGGATTTTCATCCAAACAAAATGTAATTTATGTGTCAAGTACAAGTAAAATTGGTATAGAAGTTACCACTAGAAATAAAATAAACATGTCTGGTAAATTGGAGTACAGGATACCTCAACATATGGAGGTTTTACAGAAAACAGAAGTTGCTACTATCAGCTTTGCCTTTCAGCAGCTGGGCTTACTACTTTGTGATTCCTTCCTGGTAGCGTGGCTGTTGTGAACTTTTGCCAACCTGGTAGATGCACATACACAAAAGAGAAAAATATGGGGAGAAAATGGCCAATAGGCCACAGGGACATTTTTAAACATTATCACCTTCATAAGGTTCCCACTTATAGGGCCCTTAAATTAAATAGTAGTAGTACCTCAAGAGTTGCAACTTATTTTTCTCAACAACTTTTTTCCTTGAACATCAGAATTTTTAAAGCCAACCATGTTGAAAACTTCCTGCACAGAAGTGTAAGGCCACTTTCACTGCACATAATACAAGATACATTTTTCATACCTACATACTGGAATGTGAAGGATGACTTGCCGGGATACAAAATATCTTTCAGCACTTACAAATTTGGAGGAACAATCAGATTATTTCTCACCACCATGGTCATGTCATCAGAGGGATTTTGAAACCTGACTCGCAATCTGTCTGCATCGCACTGCATGGGCATTACTCACTGGAGTACACCAATCTGTAGCTTCTTTCACAGCTTGAAAACCTATTCGCCTTTCTCTGACATTATCTTCACTGCAAAGATCATTTGCCTGTTGGAGACAATCTGCCGAATACAAAGGAGCACGGGAAGCCCACCCCCCATTTTCCGAGTGACACCTTTCGTCAGTCTGAGTGACAATCTTCACCACCGTCATGATCCAAAAGTTGGGACTTTTAGCACTGTAAGGAGGTATCCCTGCTACTGCTATCTCTGTTTTCTTTCGCAACCCTCCTGAGACCGTTTGCTTGACTGCTTTCTAACTTTAGCCACTTTCAGCTTTCTTGCTTGGTTATCAACTATTTTTCAATTCTCTGGGTATACACAAAATAAAGGGGAGCAAGCAATACACACAAAAAACAAGCCTACATCAACATATACCAAACAAGAAATTGTCATTTCATTCTTTGTAATAAGTGAAGAAGGCAATTCATTTCCTATATTTGGGAACTAATTGATCTTTAAAAGCTTTTCATAATATTTAAAAGAAAGACATAACATGCTGTCTCAAAAATACTCAACTACTTTTTCTGAACACCTCAACTGAACAAACTTAATAGCAGAAGCAATAATCATGTTACAAGTTTTAACCCAAAAAATAATGGTTAATGAGCTTAATCAGCATTACACATTTTGCACCATCGTTTGTGTTTTACCTCAAGAAGTTGCGAGTGTTGTGTCATTTTAAAGATGAAGGTTAAATTAACCATGTACCTCTACCTCATCACAGGTCATTGTGGACTGGGAGGTGGAGAACTTGTTGGTTGTACTGTTCTGTCGCCAAGCTGAAAGTTGTGTCCTCTATCTTTTGTAATGGGTTAAGTGTACGGTATTCTCTAAATACACACATACAAAGAGAAGAAATCGGGAGAAGAAAAGGCCCAAAAAGGCCAAAGCAATATGCTACCTACAACTGAGGTATAGTATAAATGGTCACTACAAGTCGAGACTAGATGTTAAATACATAGCAATCCGGTAAAATTAAACTGTGCTTTTCAAATTTGGCAGCAAACACGATAAATTCACTTGGGATATTCAACATGTTACAAGTTTTATCACTTGAGAATATTTTCATGACAAACACTTCACTGAGATATAAACTTGCCTGGTTCCTGGAACCTACTGGTCTTGTGTATACTCTTTGAGATTGTCTGTACCGTCACCACTTTATGAAAACACTTTTTCCAGATACTTTGACGGGTCCCAAGTAGTTAACTATGGACTGTGATATCATCGAATTCTGGATCACCCAATCCAACTGTTTCCACTTTTCTGATGTATTGTTACCAGCCTTTCAAAATCCTTTGCTTAAATCAAGTAGGTGTGCATCAAACCGACCACATAGACCATCTGACCACATTTTGCCTGAACGCTTTTTTTCGTGTTGCAGCAAGTCAAAATAATTTCCTGCACATTATGTGGGAGCTGTTAGCGGCCAAGGTACTCAAGTAACAAAGATTTCAATCCACTAGCAAGTAGTAACCCCTTGATCATCAACCGGAGCCAGCTTAGGGTCTTCTAAAATGCACCCACTTCACAGAAATAATGTTGAAATTCAAGCCATGACTGGTATGTTATTCATCCTGCTCATACACAAATAAAGGAAGAAATAGAAATACCATATGCCAGCCAAGCTGACTACCAACACTAACAAAATGCAATTCCTGTAACTCATAATTTAGATTATGACTACTAGTGCTCATTGAACCATGTTTCCTTGTGAATAAAATAAGCTTTTTCCCTTCCTTTTTTTGCACAGTGGGATCTGTGATTATTCACTATATACAACCTTCCCTATGGATTTTCATCCAAACAAAATGTAATTATGTGTCAAGTTCAAGTAAAATTGGTATAGAAGTTACCACTAGAAATAAAATAAACATGTCTGGTAAATTGGAGTACAGGATACCTCAACATATGGAGGTTTTACAGAAAACAGAAGTTGCTACTATCAGCTTTGCCTTTCAGCAGCTGGGCTTACTACTTTGTGATTCCTTCCTGGTAGCGCGGCTGTTGTGAAACTTTTGCCAACCTGGTAGATGCACATACACAAAAGAGAAAAATATGGGGAGAAAATGGCCAATAGGCCACAGGGACATTTTTAAACATTATCACCTTCATAAGGTTCACACTTATAGGGAACTTAAATTAAATAGTAGTAGTACCTCAAGAGTTGCAACTTATTTTTCTAAACAATTTTTTTCCTTGAACATCAGAATTTTTAAAGCCAACCATGTTGAAAACTTCCTGCACAGAAGTGTAAGGCCACTTTCACTGCACATAATACAAGATACATTTTTCATACCTACATACTGGAATGTGAAGGATGACTTGCCGGGATACAAAATATCTTTCAGCCCTTACAAATTTGGAGGAACAATCAGATTATTTCTCACCACCATGGTCATGTCATCAGAGGGATTTTGAAACCTGACTCGCAATCTGTCTGTATCGCACTGCATGGGCATTACTCACTGGAGTACACCAATCTGTAGCTTCTTTCACAGCTTGAAAACCTATTCGCCTTTCTCTGACATTATCTTCACTGCAAAGATCATTTGCCTGTTGGAGACAATCTGCCGAATACAAAGGAGCACGGGAAGCCCACCCCCCATTTTCCGAGTGACACCTTTCGTCAGTCCGAGTGACAATCTTCACCACCGTCATGATCCAAAAGTTGGGACTTTTAGCACTGTAAGGAGGTATCCCTGCTACTGGCTATCTCTGTTTTCTTTCGCCACCCTCCTGAGACCGTTTGCTTGACTGCTTTCTAACTTTAGCCACTTTCAGCTTTCTTGCTTGGTTATCAACTATTTTTCAATTCTCTGGTTATACACAAAATAAAGGGGAGCAAGCAATACACACAAAAAACAAGCCTACATCAACATATACCAAACAAAAAATTGTCATTTCATTCTTTGTAATAAGTGAAGAAGGCAATTCTATTTCTATATTTGGGAACTAATTGATCTTTAAAAGCTTTTCATAATATTTAAAAGAAAGACATAACATGCTGTCTCAAAAATACTCAACTACTTTTTCTGAACACCTCAACTGAACAAACTTAACAGCAGAAGCAATAATCATGTTACAAGTTTTAACCCAAAAAATAATGGTTAATGAGCTTAATCAGCATTACACATTTTGCACCATCGTTTGTGTTTTACCTCAAGAAGTTGCGAGTGTTGTGTCATTTTAAAGATGAAGGTTAAATTAACCATGTACCTCTACCTCATCACAGGTCATTGTGGACTGGGAGGTGGAGAACTTGTTGGTTGTACTGTTCTGTCGCCAAGCTGAAAGTTGTGTCCTCTATCTTTTGTAATGGGTTAAGTGTACGGTATTCTCTAAATACACACATACAAAGAGAAGAAATCGGGAGAAGAAAAGGCCCAAAAAGGCCAAAGCAATATGCTACCTACAACTGAGGTATAGTATAAATGGTCACTACAAGTCGAGACTAGATGTTAAATACATAGCAATCCGGTAAAATTAAACTGTGCTTTTCAAATTTGGCAGCAAACACGATAAATTCACTTGGGATATTCAACATGTTACAAGTTTTATCACTTGAGAATATTTTCATGACAAACACTTCACTGAGATATAAACTTGCCTGGTTCCTGGAACCTACTGGTCTTGTGTATACTCTTTGAGATTGTCTGTACCGTCACCACTTTATGAAAACACTTTTTCCAGATACTTTGACGGGTCCCAAGTAGTTAACTATGGACTGTGATATCATCGAATTCTGGATCACCATTTGCAACTGTTTCCACTTTTCTGATGTATTGTTACCAGCCTTTCAAAATCCTTTGCTTACATCAAGTAGGTGTGCATCAAACCGACCACATAGACCATCTGACCACATTTTGCCTGAACGCTTTTTTTCGTGTTGCAGCAAGTCAAAATAATTTCCTGCACATTGTGTGGGAGCTGTTAGCGGCCAAGGTACTCAAGTAACAAAGATTTCAATCCACTAGCAAGTAGTAACCCCTTGATCATCAACCGGAGCCAGCTTAGGGTCTTCTAAAATGCACCCACTTCACAGAAATAATGTTGAAATTCAAGCCATGACTGGTATGTTATTCATCCTGCTCATACACAAATAAAGGAAGAAATAGAAATACCATATGCCAGCCAAGCTGACTACCAACAGTTTCAAAATGTAATTCCTGTAACTCATAATTTAGATTATGACTACTAGTGCTCATTGAACAATGTTTCCTTGTGAATAAAATAAGCTTTTTTCCCTTCCTTTTTTGCACAGTGGGATCTGTGATTATTCACTATATACAACCTTCCCTATGGATTTTCATCCAAACAAAATGTAATTATGTGTCAAGTTCAAGTAAAATTGGTATAGAAGTTACCACTAGAAATAAAATAAACATGTCTGGTAAATTGGAGTACAGGATACCTCAACATATGGAGGTTTTACAGAAAACAGAAGTTGCTACTATCAGCTTTGCCTTTCAGCAGCTGGGCTTACTACTTTGTGATTCCTTCCTGGTAGCGCGGCTGTTGTGAAACTTTTGCCAACCTGGTAGATGCACATACACAAAAGAGAAAAATATGGGGAGAAAATGGCCAATAGGCCACAGGGACATTTTTAAACATTATCACCTTCATAAGGTTCCCAATTATAGGGCCCATAAATTAAATAGTAGTAGTACCTCAAGAGTTGCAACTTATTTTTCTCAACAATTTTTTTCCTTGAACATCAGAATTTTTAAAGCCAACCATGGGTGAAAACTTCCTGCACAGAAGTGTAAGGCCACTTTCACTGCACATAATACAAGATACATTTTTCATACCTACATACTGGAATGTGAAGGATGACTTGCCGGGATACAAAATATCTTTCAGCACTTACAAATTTGGAGGAACAATCAGATTATTTCTCACCACCATGGTCATGTCATCAGAGGGATTTTGAAACCTGACTCGCAATCTGTCTGCATCGCACTGCATGGGCATTACTCACTGGAGTACACCAATCTGTAGCTTCTTTCACAGCTTGAAAACCTATTCGCCTTTCTCTGACATTATCTTCACTGCAAAGATCATTTGCCTGTTGGAGACAATCTGCCGAATACAAAGGAGCACGGGAAGCCCACCCCCCATTTTCCGAGTGACACCTTTCGTCAGTCCGAGTGACAATCTTCACCACCGTTGTGGTCCAAAAGTTGGGACTTTTAGCACTGTAAGGAGGTATCCCTGCTACTGCAATCTCTGTTTTCTTTCGCCACCCTCCTGAGACCACTTGCTTGACTGCTTTCTAACTTTAGCCACTTTCAGATTTCTTGCTTGGTTATCAACTATTTCTCAATTCTCTGGTTATACACAAAATAAAGGGGAGCAAGCAATACGTACAACAAAAATATTGATGTTCAAAGTTTTAACCCAAAAAATAATGGTTAATGAGCTTAATCAGCATTACACATTTTGCACCGTAGTTTGTGTTTTACCTCAAGAAGTTGCGAGTGTTGTGTCATTTTAAAGATGAAGGTTAAATTAACCCTGTACCTCTACCTCATCACAGGTCATTGTGGACTGGGAGGTGGAGAACTTGTTGGTTGTACTGTTCTGTCGCCAAGCTGAAAGTTGTGTCCTCTATCTTTTGTAATGGGTTAAGTGTACGGTATTCTCTTAATACACACATACAAAGAGAAGAAATCGGGAGAAGAAAAGGCCCAAAAAGGCCAAAGCAATATGCTACCTACAACTAAGGTATAAATGGTCACTTCAAGTCGGGACTAGATGTTAAATACATAGCAATCCGGTAAAATTGAACTGTGCTTTTCAAATTTGGCAGCAAACACAATAAATTCACTTGGGATATACAACATATTACAAATTTTATCACTTGAGAATGATTTCAAGACTAACACTTCACCGAGATATAAACTTGCCTGGTCCCTGAAGACCTACTGGTCTTGTGTATAGGCTTTGAGATTGTCTGTACCGTCATCACTTTATCGAAACACTTTTTCCAGATACTTTGACGGGTCCCAAGTAGTTAACTATGGACTGTGATATCATCGAATTCTGGATCACCATTTGCAACTGTTTCCACTTTTCTGATGTATTATTACCAGCCTTTCCAAATCCTTTGCTTAAGTCGAGTGGGTGTGAATCAAACCGACCGCATAGATCTACATCTGACCACATTTTGCCTGAACACTCTTTTTCGTGTTGCAGCAAGTCAAAATAATTTCCTGCACATTATGTGGGAGCTGTTAGCGGCCAAGGTACTCAAGTAACAAAGATTTCAATCCACTAGCAAGTAGTAACCCCTTGATCATCAACCGGAGCCAGCTTAGAGTCTTCTAAAATGCACCCACTTCACAGAAATAATGTTGAAATTCAAGCCATGACTGGTATGTTATTCATCCTGCTCATACACAAATAAAGGAAGAAATAGAAATACCATATGCCAGCCAAGCTGACTACCAACAGTTTCAAAATGTAATTCCTGTAACTCATAATTTGGATTATGACTACTAGTACTCATTGAACAATGTTTCCTTGTGAATAAAATAAGCTTTTTTCCCCCTTTTTTGCACAGTGGGGATCTGTGATTCTTCACTATATACAACCTTCCCTATGGATTTTTATCCCAACAAAATGTGATTCTGTGTTTAGTACAAGTAAAACTGATAGAGAATTTTACCACTATGAAGAAAATATACATGTCTGGTAAATTGGAGTACAGAATACCTCAACATGTGGAGGTTTTACAGAAAACAGAAGTTGCTACTATCAGCTTTGCTTTCAGCAGCTGGGCTTAGTACTTTGTGATTCCTTCCCGGTAGCTACGCTGTTGTGAAACTTTTGCCAACCTGGTAGATGCACATACACAAAAGAGAAAAAATATGGGGAGAAAATGGCCAATGGGCCACAGGGACATTTTAAAACTTATCAGCAATTCCCTTTCATATGATTCACACTCATAGGAACCTTAAATAAAATAGTAGTAGTACCCCAAGAGTTGCATATTATTTTTCTAAACAAATTTTTTCCTTGAACATCAGAATTTTTATAGCCAACCGTGTTGAAAACTTCCTGCACAGAAGTGTAACGCCACTTTCACTGCACATTATACAAGATACATTTTTCATACCTACATACTGGAATGTGAAGGATGACTTGCCTGGATACTAAATATCTTTAGCGCTTACAAATTTGGAGGAACAATCAGATTATTTCTCACCACCATGGTCATGTCATCAGAGGGATTTTGAAACCTGACTCGCAATCTGTCTGCATCGCACTGCATGGGCATTACTCACTGGAGTACACCAATCTGTAGCTTCTTTCATAGCTTGAAAACCTATTCGCCTTTCTCCGACATGATCTTTACTGCAAAGATCATTTGCCTGTTGGAGACAATCTGCCGAATACAAAGGAGCACGGGAAGCCCTCCCCCCATTTTCCGAGTGACACCTTTCGTCAGTCCGAGTGGCAATCTTCACCACCGTTGTGGTCCAAAACTTGGGACTTTTAGCACTGTAAGGAGGTATCCCTGCTACTGCTTTGTTTTCTTTCGCCACCCTCCTGAGACCACTTGCTTGACTGCTTTCTAACTTTAGCCACTTTCAGATTTCTTGCTTGGTTATCAACTATTTCCCAATTCTCTGGTTATAGACAAAATAAAAGGGAGCAAGCAATACACACAAAAAACAAGCCTACATCAACATATACCAAACAAGAAATAGTGATTTCATTCTTTGTAATAAGTGAAGTAGGCAATTCATTTCCTATATTTGGGAACTAATTGATCTTTAAAAGCTTTTCATAATATTTAAAGAGTGACATAACATGCTGTCTCACAAATACTCAACAACTTTTTCTGAACACCTCAACTGAACAAACTTAATAGCAGAAGCAATATTAATGTTCAAAGTTGTAACCCAAAAAATAATGGTTAATGAGCTTAATCAGCATTACACATTTTGCACCGTAGTTTGTGTTTTACCGCAAGAAGTTTTGAGTGTTGTGTCATTTTAAAGATGAAGGTTTAATTAACCCTGTACCTCTACCTCATCACAGGTCATTGTGGACTGGGAGGTGGAGAACTTGTTGGTTGTACTGTTCTGTCGCCAAGCTGAAAGTTGTGTCCTCTATCTTTTGTAATGGGTTAAGTGTACGGTATTCTCTAAATACACACATACAAAGAGAAGAAATCGGGAGAAGAAAAGGCCCAAAAAGGCCAAAGCAATATGCTACCTACAACTGAGGTATAAATGGTCACTACAAGTCGAGACTAGATGTTAAATACAACATTTAAAAGAAGGAAAAGAAAACATTTGATATTGCTTTTCTGACATAAACGTACTGTATTGTCATAAATAAAACTAGAATATTGTATCAATCAGAAGTTACCTTGAAAGGAATAAGACAGGCCGTATGAAAGTCAGTAAAAAGGACATTTATAGTAGTACAAGGTACCTCAACCTAAGGAGGCTTTACAGTGGAGAAAACTATCAACTTTACTTTGTTGCTAGGCTTCCTTCTGGAGCTGGGAGATGTTCATTTCAAGAACTTGATAGATGCATACTGTATACAAAGAGAAAACACAGCAACAAAGAGGAATGTATGCATCTCAATGGGAGTTGTATAGAGACTGTCATATTATGTTAAAATGGTCTTAAGTTAGACAGAACTGTACATAGAGCAGTACACATGAGAATTATCTATCATCTTACATTGTTACAAGGCTTAAGCCATTTCCTCAAGGGAAATAACATTGTTGCCATGCCATGCATTGTACATGTATATATCCATACAAAAGTCATTTATGCTGAGAAATAAGAAACCAGATTTTTGAATGTCCACAGACGTCTGGCATGTTACTATCGGCAAATTATAACTTAATGTAACAACTATGTTAGTATGCTGTGCTTGAAATAGGGTAGGAATGTATCCACAGGGGTAATGAAGAAAAGAGAATGAAATGAAGACCTACTGCATTGATTTCCAAGGCAAGGTACGGAACAATTTCACTTTGAAGACTCTTAGGTTACAAACCTTGTTTTCTATCCCAAATGCATAGGCTGTTGTGGTGAAATAAACAAACGATTTGTCAGTGCTGATATGTAAAGACAAAATATTTAGAAATTAAGAAATGTGCTTTTAAAAGTTAAAGAGATCACCCCAAGTACATGGTTGCTCAACATGTACTATGTGTACACTGATGCTATAGGCTGAGTAACAACACTCCCTTTCCGACTGAAACAAAGTCATAGATCCCCCCCCCAAAAAAAAGTGAACCTTGGGGACCTCAAATACTGTGGCTCATCACATGTGCTGTTTTTGCCCAATGCTTCAAAAAATAACAACATCTTAAGTGTCATGTTTACATCTTCCATATTTTAAATTACGAGAACTTCATAGTAAACTAAAGAACATTTGGAACTACGTCTAAGGGTAGTGACTTTAGGCATTGCTACTGTTCCACTGCCAAAATGTTCCTACCATTAAAAACAACCTCTCTTAGGTCTTGGGTGACAACAAACACTGTTGAGAGCCGTTCTTACACATAAATACCAAGTTGGCATACTGCACGCTGAGTAAAATTTCCTTGCATATAACTTCACCCAATCTTGCTTTTCTCTGGTATTAACACTGATTAGTGCTTGCTAGGTCATGGAGAGCAAATGACTTCTAGTGCTTCAAGGTGAACCATCAGCTTTTACAAGGGTGCTGTGCATTATGTATCCATGATGTATTATTTGTTGAATTATGAGGGACATCTCGTCTTGCTTAGGTCATGATTTTAATGGAATTTTGGAACCAACTCCTGTCAAAGAAAGTTAAATCAGGTCAAAGCATGGTGGGGGCAATAACATGTACAGGGGGGACAAAGACAAAACTGACAAATAACACTTAAGCTACAGCCTCTCATGGGAGAGTACATAAACAAAGTTATTACTTTACCCAGTGACAGCAATTAATTCTAGATTTCTGAATTCTCAAGTTTTCAACATCACTCAACCTTTTAGGTTTTCATATCCTGGCCATGCGAGTTAACCAAATCAATGTAATCAAGAAGAGACAGTTGTACATCTACTTTAAATACAAACTGCCCTGAAGTGTTAACCAAGGTGAGATGAGAGAAATATGAAACAAAAGTTGAACTGAAAAAAAATGTGGATACAGATAGAATACACCATTTCTGGCACCTGACAAATTAACCATGAGATCTTTAAAAATATGAGAATAATGAATACAGGTCCATTCATTATGTCCTAATGCAAAGAAGTCACTCTCTTTTCAGAAATTTGAACTGTACAGGTTTCATTGGACAAAAAATGACAACACAAATTACTGTAGAAAAATAAGCAGAGAGACCTAACCAACTGCAACCACAGCCTTACATTCCACCATAAAAACTGTGCTTAGTCTCGATAGCAAAAGCATTTAATTTGTCATATGAGCACAAATGATAGTCAAAAACATATAAAGGCACTTCAATTTACAGTACTAATACCTTGAGTGGATCTACACATTGCATCAACATGTTCTACATGAAATGCGAGCTAGCCTATAGATGTTAATCCATATGTACACGGCTAATGAAATCAACAGTGTCAGCACTATATTGGGGACTGTTATTCCCCCAACGGTACTTTCTGCCATGGCTGAAAGGCTCAAAACCTATGGGGGAACGATATACCATATGTACATATGGTGGAATGGCACTAGATTCCACTACAATCAATATGCCATCTTCAAAATTTCTCATGTAGGCATGAACTTGAACTACAAAAATGTTGACAATACACCAAGGCCTAAGTGCAATTACAAATATAGTGCACCTATTCCCATCGTTGAAACTATATTGTTCTTGTTTTTCTTCGCAAAACAGTTTTTGAGAAAGTAACAGTGGAAACTTAACTGTGGCATATGTCCCCTTCCCTAACAAACTGTTAGGCCTACTGAATGGGTACTTTTGTTTTACACCTAATATTAGGTAGGCTTGTACTACTAGCACGGTATCAAGTTCTTTAGCGGTTGCCATGTCATTTGGACTGACCATTACAAACTATGTGCTCAGTATGTGCGTACAGTGTTACAGCAGAATACGATCACAAACGAGTCATACTCAGTC
This sequence comes from Apostichopus japonicus, assembly GCF_037975245.1. Lineage (NCBI taxonomy): Eukaryota > Metazoa > Echinodermata > Holothuroidea > Aspidochirotida > Stichopodidae > Apostichopus > Apostichopus japonicus. Next base: position 34,362,419 of record NC_092568.1, on the reverse strand, counting down.
ATATAGCCTATGTGCTTTAACTAAGTTAAAGTGATGCAAAAGACCTAGCTTCTTCATATTTACATGTAACCAACCCAACCCAACTCCTTCATGCATATGTACTGCACATCTAGTTTACAATGGTAAGTTCATTGACAATGCCGTGACGACTACTACTAGTATTAATGGACTTGATCCCTTATGACTACCGTTGTTTTCCGCACACGTTACTTTCCGCTGAAACAAAACGGTGTTTTCCGCAAACAAATTTGTCAGCGGAAAACAACGTTTTTTTCAGCGGAAAGTACCGTTTCTTTATGGGAGGAACAGAATGACTTACTGAAATTATTAGGCACATGGAAGGATTTAGGAGGATGGATAAGATAGGATTTGACTGTAACAGGATAAAATGTAGCTTTGAGACTAGATTTAGGATAGCTAAGGTTGTATTTGTAGCTTAGGCTGTAAGCACTAGCTTAGGCTGTAAGCACAAGTTTAATTTTAGTTAAACAGCGCCACCCTTTTGGGTTGTAGTTTTCGACATGCCTTACTTGTACAGCCATTTTATTTCCAGCGAAAATCAAAGATACCGCCTTTTACACCTTTTTTTTTTTAAAGCATCATAACGCGGGCCGAATTTTTAATACTTAATTAGATACTCAATCCTTCATAACGCGGGCGTCCCTTTGCCCTAGTATTATATGCTTCTTTAATAATTCGTAATTACTTACACCCCAAGCCTCCTCTAAATTATACGCAGCTTAATTAACTTTTCTGACATGAACTCAGTCTAACCATCCTTGATCGACGTTCTTTGATACTTTCTCATGTTATTTTAATCATCCTGCCTGAATTTGGTATCTCAAAATTGCGGAAAAATATAGTGTACAGGTAAGTGAAAAATAGGTGTTTTCCGCAGAAGATTTTTTTCAGCGGAAAGTAATCAGCGGAAAGTAACGTATGCGGAAAACAACTGAAACCATCCCTTATTAACTAGCGTATACTGTATTGTAAGAGTTAAGTTGTAACAATAGGCTTAACAAGTTTACTCACGTTCTAACTAGTCTTGTGTTATATACTGTTTAAATACAGAAATGTAACACTAGACATCGCCTGATGTAAGATGCATTCCGGGCCCAGCACACAACATTTCTAGCATATAACAATAACCATTGTAGACAACCTAGCCTGGGCCAGTGATACTATAGTATCAGCATAGGCCTAGACAGACCAGCCTAGCACTATTGCTATAGTACTAAGCCATAATACTAGTATAGACTAGCATATTGGGCAACGATAAAGCCTACTTCGTATATCACGTTAGTGTTATGTCTTGCGGTAGAAAGTAGGTGCGTCATCTTCACCCTCCGTGAAGTGAGTTGAAGAGGCGACTTTTAGCAATAGAAAAGATATCCAAATAAGAACGTGAAACCAGGCAGTCAAACGGCATGGCCATCTCCAGTTTACGATTCAATATAAACATTGTCTCGAGCCAGATTTTCGGTCCGAAAAGAACAATTTCAATCAAATTATGGGCGTGCTGTTTTGCTGCGTAGAACGAAACTGCTAATTGTAGATTTGATGACGCTGCAGCTGGCGATCTTAATACAAAAGCGACCGACTAGCTGTGATATACGTGCACTGTAAACAAAGAACAACCAGGCTGTTACGAACGGTATTCTTGGTTAGGTTTCACTTCGATTTGAAATTATCATATAGTGATAATAAAGTTGAATTAAGCAAAAGAAAAAGTTTTATATTGAATGATACCTTATGATCTCAAGTAAATACAGATAAAAAACAAAGACAAGCTCTGTAAGTAAATGCGGAATAATTGTTGTGACGCTGTGATTCGGCCATGACGACGGAATAATTATTGTGACGCTGTGATCCGGCCATGACGTCACAAATTGACATCGTGCCAAATATACTGTTGATTCGTAAACAATACTCATCACTTCCGGTATTGTGAAATGTTTCACTGTTGCAACCGCACAAGAAATGTCTAGAAGTATACATAATAGGACAGCACAACGCATGCAAAACGTTTCACGTTGGTGATTACAACACATAACAACTCCCTGATTACAATATGTTGCGCTAATCCATGGGACGTTTGGGTAATTTCGCAGATTACTCAATAGAGCAGATAAGAAATAAACTAAACCAGAAAAGTCCGCCACTCCGAGTCCGCCTTCAATTGCAACACACATTGGTTACTTATGTTAGAAACGTACCTCTTATATTCCTACACGGTAAAACTTGTAGGAAATAATGTGTAGCAGTTGGTGTTACAGCCATGCATGCACTTAAAAAGTAGATAGCCGAACTGTGGATGGCCCGTGGGGTTTGTGGCCTTAAGTTGTGCACCTTAGAAATCATCCTTCCCTTTCGCAGCTTTTTTTTTAGTTCAGTTCAACGGAGAAAATCTCCTGTTTTGTAGATGCCTCGCACCACTCCACTTTCGAAAAATTCTGAAACTGCCACTGAAAATGTACCGCCGTAGAATAAGGGAGACACAAAATCTTGAAAAACCCTAGACACAATCTTCTTTCAGCTGATTTTGGGAAAGTGGCTGATTTACTATGACATGGAGATACACTCAGTTGTCCGAAGGGATGGGACGGTAAATTTCGGACCCGGGAGCGAGATTGCGGGCGATTAGTCACACGACTGCATTGTTACTTTATGAACCTTATGGTCCATCTAATCTTCGCAGCAGGGGTGAATTAGGAACTACCATTCACTATCATGCATATTCTCACATTACGAGGGTAACAATTGCAGGAGTAGTACACGTCCGCTGGACAAGGGTCGTTGATCAGCAACACGGGGGGGGGGGGGATGGGGGTGGTGTCGTGCTGAAATGTAACACTGAAGCAGATAACAACCCTATTTAACTTCTATAAAAATCACAGAATTTTAAATGTCAATTTAAAAAACTGACATATTCTGGAAGTTATAGGATTTTCTTGTTCATTTTCATTGGAGGGACAAAAATACTACTTTTTGTAAACCACTTGCTGTACATAAAACGTCTGTTAAAATAGCAAAACTTTATAGGCCTATGTAAATATAAAAAAAAACCGACTTTTCTGGAAAATTCGACAGTGATTTACTGTAAATTTACATGTTTTTAAAGGTGCACCCAAATCGTGGATATACACTCTGCGGATGTATCATTACTTCTTTGTGTATCAATAGTATCGACGGATGGGACATTTTTTTTATAGGAGGATCAAGACATCAATAAGAAGATGTTTTCAAGATGAACCTTCTAGGTCAACTACAGGCAATTTTTAGGGTGCTGAAATTTCACTATGTACAGCTGTATACGACCACTAAACTCGACACTGGAGGGCATGTTTCCAATGGTTCGCCTCTACCCCGAAGGGCGGGTCTAGGGTTTTACAAATCCGGGGTGTAGCCGTGTAAGCCGACCCCATGTATGGGGTCTGGCGCCCACCCCTTGAAGAAAAAAGAAAAATAGTATACACGGCCATGATTGACAAACCGTTGAACGATACTGTAGAAGTAATAGCCTTGTAATAAAAAAAAATATACAAAATACAATAGCATTATATAGGCAGATTCGAAGCCGATATGAACCACAGTTAGGACTGTTTGGAAAACATCAGCTCAATCGGATTGAACTTATCGACCACCGTAGTTTCCGACGATAACTGGTTCTGACCGGACCAGCAACAAGGAACTCGTAATTTTAATTACACAGGCTCTCAAGTAGATAAGATGTTTGCTAACAATTTTTATTTTTAATTAGTTTGAAAGTGTTGCTTTGTGTGAAGTTGAACACCGCCTCTGCCCCCAAGGGCGGGTCTAGGATTTTACAAAATCCGGGGTGTAGCCGTGTAAGCCGACCCTATGTTTGAGGTCTGGCGCTCTTCCCTAGAAGAAAAATAAAATAATAACATAGACGAGAAACGTAGTGCATTGTGTGGTATATTCGACTGAAATAAGATCTAAACGCAAAACCGAGGTAATGCTTTTGTGTGCAATGCTGAAAGTGTGGGTTCATGCAGACCCCCTCTCCACGTTTGAAGAAAAATGTGTAGAGTTTATAAAAGGCAATAGTACACAATATTATACGCGGTACTATTTACAAGCCGTTGAACGATACGATGTAGAAATAATAGCCGTGCAATGAAAAACGGTACAAAATACAACGGCATTTTATATATAAGCAGATAGGAAGCCGATATGAACCACAGTTAGGACTGTTTGGAAAACACCAGCTTAACCGGATTGAACTTATCGACCACCGTAGTTTCCGATGAGAACTGGTTTTGACCGGACCAGCAACAAGGAACACTACGTAATATTAATTATTGCTAAATTTTGAATTTTGTGTCAAGTTTTACTGTCACTGGTTAAGTTGAGGTAAAAATGCCTTATTATCAATAATATTTTCTGTATGTTATTGGACTGGGGTTGCATGAGGGTGGATCAAGTTGATTGAGTTTTGTGTCAAGGTTCAATCAGGATTTATTTTGCTTAAAGTGATAATTTAATCAGTGGTTGAGAGTTGAAAGTGAAAATAAAAAGCTGTAGGCTACAGCGGTGATCGGAGTACGGTACGTACGGTTTGAAACGGTTTGGTGACACATATCTGCCCTGATGTTCAGTAGCAAACATAATATCTTCAGAATAAATTGACACTCTTACCTAGTAGGCCTATAGCCAAAATATAGAAATGGGATAGGTGAAGTTGAGGTAAAATTTAAGGTTTTGAAAGTTGCAAATATAGTAATCATACGAATGTTGATGAAAACAATCCAGAGCGGTGTGTCAGTGTCGTGAACAAACATTTATGGCGACGGGATGACATCAGAGCTTGCCACTTGTATGCTATATACTTGATTTATCAAAATAACTTACGCTGGGTGTGAAACTGGCACCAGATTAAAAACTTGCCATTCAATGCATTCACATTTTCTCATGCAAGGAACCTACAATATTTGGGTATAAAGTGAAATTCTATTTTTAGCTAGCAGATAATTCCACTAGTATTCAGCACACCTTTGTGCGAGTATTTTTTATAATTTTTTCAATCTCCAAGTTATTCCCCGTTAAGCTTTACAGGTGTTAATAAATTTGTATTTTTAGTTTGTACAGCTATTTATAACAATCCGCTGATACCACGACCCAACATTGAACCACTACAGTGTGGCGGAAATAACGCCCAAGAGGAAAGTTCCGTTAACATTTTGACCCGACTAGACAGCAACAATTCAACCAATCACTATCCTTCACCGCCTGTACACGTATAAATGTAGCGTCCTTTGGTTCAGAGGTCAATGTCTGGGTCTTGTTTGCTTATGTCAGCCAACTCCACTATTCCGTCTCTGAACAAACTAGTGCACACAAACACATGATAAGATATCTTGGCAATATATAACACATAGTCATGACGCTTCTGTTTAGAATGTATGGTATGTCTTATATCTACCCCTCGGAGACCAATATCTGTATATTCCACAACATACACTCGTTTTTTTTTTCTTGAAAACTAAGTATTCTGTTACGTCGTACAAACGTAATGGAAGCAAGCTTCCAGAATGGTGCAATCCCTGAACTGCTTAGTAATTGTTGATTTCAAAATAAAACAAAATTGTACCCCAGCAAGGAATAAAAGAGCATAAGGGGCACCTTGTACTCAGTCTTATGGGGCATCCACATTTGAAGAGGCATGCTAAGTTCTACGGGACTTACTACTAAGTTCTTGTGACATAGTTGTTTACAAGCAAGGTTCACAAGCACAAGCACACAAAATCACATTAAGATTGGTTTACGATTCCTCAGAGAATTAAAAAAAATTAACAGCCCCAAAGGGTACCCATGAAAAAATAGCTACTACAATCACACAGAGAAGAAAATAAACTTTAATTTGATTTAATGAATCTCAAATTTGATTCTTCTTTTATTCATAATTCTTTTAATGTATAGAAAACCAATCTGTATTTGAAAAAATAAGGAAATTACTTGTATCAGTACTTGTTAAAAGGGATATAAATCCAGGGGTGATTCTTTTTCTACTGAATGAAAGCCACATGTCTTTAACCAGGATTGGAAGTATCTACCATTGCACTTTGCAACCAGCTGCTGTATTCTACTCAATGAATACAACCTCTCCTGTTTAATATTACAGCAGATCCACTAAAACATCTCAAATCTAACAAATCATACAAACAGATCTATTGTTGGACTCTTCGTCACAAAGATCCTCCCATCTCCCTATTTTTTGCATTTGGTTTTACAAAGATAAAACCTGTACAAGGTGCGTGGGTTAAAAGGGTATTTTGTTCTACCGGCAATTGCACACCATTAGCTCACAAGTTGCTTTGCCTGTAAAACACAGACTCGAACAGGGATTTGACATCAAGACTGATATCTACGACTGTCATAGGTTCTTAAAATAAAGAAGCCACATTATCCTCAGTGATACAAATTCAGAGGTGGCTGCAGTATCCCGACAAGACACTGCCAGCATAACAGTCAAACTGAACGAACAAATGTTGACAATGACTAACAAACCTCTAATTATCCTTTCATTTACCAGAGTTTTCCTAAACCATTCAGAAAAATTTGGTTCCACAAGAAATCATTAGCAACCTCCAATTCCTCCCTCCATCCCACCCTCTCTATTTTTAGGTTTTGCAAATATTAAGTTTAGTTTAGAAACAAAATTCTTCTCAGTAATAACCTGTTTAAGTCATCCCTAAGTTGACTTTAAACATGTATTAAATATGGCACTTCCTTCATACATTAACGTCTCAATAAGTTACCCTCTTTCCCAGTTACAAGAAAAAATATAACTTCTTCTGAAGTTGTACAGTGAAAATGATATAAATAGTCATAACTAACATGTTTCTTGCGGAAGGTAGCAAACTTGACATATGGCACTTCCTGCATACATAATCGGCTAAATAAGTTACCCTCTTTCCCAGTTACAAGAAAAAATATGACTTCTTCTGAAGTTGTACAGTGAAAATGATATAAATAGTCATAACTAACATGTTTCTTGCAGAGAGGTAGCAAACTTGACATGGGATAAATAACCAAAGGAGAAGGCTTACTTGTGATGTTTTTCACATTATATATAAAATCAAGACGTACAAATGAACACATGGAACAAAGGAAAACAAAAAACTCAGAAATGAAAAGACATTTTAAGACTGGTATCAAAAGGCCAGGGGAAAAGGTACAAAACTGTAGCTATAAAAGAAGTGTGGACGATATGGACAGTAACATTTACACCGGACACCATCTATCAATTAAGTATTTAACTTATCAAATGTCTATTATTTCAAAGACCAAAAAATAAAAGACTGCCTTGAAATGGTAAGACAGAGGTCTCATTAATGGATGACTTTGTAATAGTACTCAACAATAACTCTCACCGGTTCACAAATGGCACCAGGGTTAAAACTGATGACAAGTGTTTCATCTGTCTTTGGTAATTAAGCACTAACTTTGACTTACTAGGTAACTAAAACAACAAACAAAACTTTTCTCTTTTCTTTGAATCTGTTACTGCAGTCTGTATGAGAAGATCTAATGTACAATAATATACAACTTTAAGTGTACAGTTCTGAAAAAAAAAGAAGGAAATATTTACAACAGACCCGTAGAAAGGGTACATGTACAAACAACTAATCTAACATCTTTGGTGAGGCAACATTTTGTAATAAGCAAAACTGAAAGATAACTTGTTAATTCACAAAGACAACACTGGTTCTAGTATACTTGTTTATGAATGCCTTGGGTCTTGTGTATTGTATAAACATAAAAACTACTTTTACAGACTAAAAAAAAAAAAATCATTGTGAGTTTTATCACAAATTATTTTTATTGGAAATTTTTTAATTTTTTTTTTTTATATCTGTAGAATATCATATGTACAGTACACACATTGTTGACGATTCCTCCATTTGTAGTTTTTCTACTTTCAAATGGGACAAAAGTAGTAAGTGTGTAAAGACCTATTGTCTCACCAAGTAGTGTAAGATGTGTGTCTTAAGTCCCAACAGTTTCTCTATTCATGCTGTGTAATGAAAGCACAAAGTTGGGAAAGAAGGATGACTGGTCAACAGTGCAGTGATGGGTCCACCCAACTTGAACCAGGTGACATATTGTGTTCAGCTTTGCTTTCAATCAATGAAGTTTTGCACACATGATGGGAGCACAGATGTAGTTAAGTAACAGACCCCACTGCCCCCTCCCCCCAACTTCACAATTAGGTTAAATCTTAGTTGCACCATTTCAACTAAGCAATGAATACTTTTCACCAGGCTTTTAGTAGCCGTTTCAGCTCCTTTACATGATCATTTTGAAAGACACCCCTTAGGATAGCTATAAAATCCCCATCTGCCACCAATTGCAGTTTTACAACACTGAGAATAAATTAGCCTTCAGGTAAGTAACAACTTAAACAATATCAGTGCATGTTCAAAATCAAATTATTCTATGTTACTCGGGAAACTAGCATATCCAGATTCAAAGCTTCATTCTTCATGGCAGTTTCACTGATGAAACTCCTTTCCTGAAGATAAACCAAGTCATCAGTGATAAACTTGCATGCTAATCCACAGTTAAATAGCCTTCTATTCATAACCTTGGGTTGAGTCTGTACAAACATGTGGCAAGAATCTATGAGCACACAACCACAGGATTAACAGAAGTGCTAGGAGTGCTTTCAGCTGCTTCCCCAAACATCAACGCTCACTGACAGTGGCAGCGGTTTTAATCGACCATCTCCTCTGGGATGTCGTGAGGGTTGACGATACCAGGTACTGACAACTGTACCTTGTGCTTCTCCTCCTCTGCCTGTTTAAGAGCTGCTTCTCTCTCTTCCAGAAACAAACCAGAGGTATCATCTCCAGCAACCTCCTGTGAATATTAAAGCCAAGCAGAAGTTAGTTTCAGAAAATTCCCATACTCAAATTTCACTTACAGTTCTTTTCTGGGAATCAAGACATCAGACATCTGCTACACACCCATGGAAACATTCTTTTACAATCTAAACCATTTTTTTTTCACCTTCTCTTTTATTTTTTAATTTTTGCTTCCTAAATTGACTTTTGAACAAGTTTGACACTATTTACAAATAACATCCCACAACAATAATTGAAACGATGGACAGGAAGGTGAACTTAAAAATATTTTTAAATCTCAAATTTCTGATGTGATTTAATACAACCAAAACTGGGTGTGGGGAGTGGGAGGAGCAGTCATATGGGTATCATGATTATCATCAATTCTTGGCTAAGTAACTCTCCTTTGAAGAACAAAAACCAAGTGAATGATAAAAGAGGTGGATATCATCTTAAATTTCATCAATTACAATCTTATAGGAGTGACTCTAACATGGTATGGTAAAACTGACAGCCATTGGCAACCAACATTTACCAGTAACTTTACATAAAGTTTAGGAAGCTAAATACCAAAATGTAATTCCAATTCCATACGAGCAGGCATGTTAAAGAAACTAGGTGTAATATTTCTGCATTTTCCGAAAAGGGAATCTCACCTTGATCTGGACTAGGAAGTCCCTCAAGTGCTCCTTTGTGGCTGGAATATCTTGATTCAAACTGAACAGGCCTGTCACAAACACTTTAATCTGTGCACTGAAATAAAAGCAGATATGTGTGTTACATGTAACATCAGAACATGTCAAAAATTACAAGGTAAATTCTACTTCCGAATACACAGTATTACATAAGCCTTCCAGCAATCTGTTAGAAGTGTAGCATTTTTTTGCAAACACGAGAATGTTTGCAGCCCATGGATTAATGACTACTGTTCTTGTGGAAGCAGTCAATCCCCTATTTTAAAGTCTTAAAGTTGTTTACAGAGAAGCTCAGAATGTAGCTCCAAGACACATTATACTGCCTTTAGTGTAGAAAACAATGACTCCCTGGTTTTGAGACTACTGGAGCAGCTAGTCGACAGAGATGATTTTCTAGATACATGGGTACTTACTCCAAGAGATGTGGGAATGCTGCTTTGAGCAGAGATCCTGTGAACTCTTTGATATACAGTCCATTGGTCTTTGTTCCTTGTGACTGGCTTAGTGGATCTGTAATCTTGCCTCCCTCAACAATGCTGAACATGTAAGCTAATATTGTGGCATGCATGGTCAGTCCTGGAAAGGATGAATGAAAATATCAATGTAATAAACGTTTACTTTATCCTTTTAATCAAAATAAAATAAAACTGTTAGCAAACTGCTTATCCACTATAGAGCCTGTTTAATAGAATGTGTAAAAGTAAGTTGGCCTAACGCTTCGATCCTAGCAGGATCTTCTACCATGCTCATTAACCTGTCTGTATTCTGTGCGGGTTTTTGTCCCTTCTGTTACTGTTACTTGTCATTTAGCCTCTGTAGAATATCCTGCTAGGATCGAAACGTCAGGCCAACTTACTTTTACACATACTTTATCCTTTGACTACAACAAAGAGAAAATAACGATGAAAAAGCAGGGCTTCATTCAATGCATAGAACCACTCTCTAAGAAATTACAGTACGCTAGAATGAAAAACATCCTGGCTAATTTCAAGTGATACATTTTCATCTTTGGTAGACCTTTAATGACTAGTTACAATGTCATTTAATCTCAGTAGTTATAAATAATCTACATAAAATTAACAATCCATGTAAATACAACTTTTTTAGACTCTGCCGTCAGTTGACCTCAACTGACCTTTGACAACTACAGAAAGATAAACAAATTAATATAATAAAACAGTGCATGTAATCACAAAGTTTGACATACAAATAATGTAGTTAATCCAAGGGAGTTAATGTTTACAAGACTATGACCTCTGTTGACTTCAAATGACCTTTGACCTCCATAAAACTATTCAGTTAATTCACTCATTAAGATGGACCTATTTTCTAACTAGGAAATTGAATAACTATACAGTTTGCCTCAGCAAACTAATTACGGAGTTGTGTTAACAAGCTTTTCAGTGACCTCTGGTGACCCTAAATGACCTTTGACGTCTTTTACGAACCATGTGATCATTGTACCATGTGATCATTTTGGATCAACACACACAGTATGAATTTATAAACCATTCGTAAATTTCAAGGCTGAGCATCGCATACATACACATACACACAAAACATCAGATACATTCCGCCTTTGGTGTAAGGAGTTGAAAACATGCTGGCCACCTACCTGCAGTATGTGATGTGTCTGTAACCACTGACAGTATGTGCTGTAAGATGTCTGTGTAGTACGTTTGATAGAAACTCTGTGCAGCAGAGTTGTCCTCCCAAACATTTTCTAACAAGGAGTGTAAGATAGCAAGACCTGAGAAGAAAATGGACAGGAAATGTTTTACAACAGTTCATTTGACTTTTCATTTTTACAAGGAATAGTAGAAGACAAGTTGCAGTTCCCTCACAGCTGATTACAATGAGATAACTTATGCAATGTTGAACGGGTGATGTCTTCTAACATACAAAAATTTTAATAGTGAGCAATTTATTTCAAAAAATACATTAATTGTAATACCTTTGTATAGAAACAACGATTATTGCCTTACTTTACTGCATTAAATTTCAAACAGATTGTACGTACTGAACAGACACAATGCTAGATATAAATGGTCAATGATGCAAGATTTATTGGAGGTCGACTTAAATATGAGACCAAAACCTTTCCACGAAATGGACTTAGTTAATGTCATCCATGACCGAACAAACTAGGTTAAAATAGACAGAAAGAAATAAGAAGGATGGTAACATTAGTGTATCCTAACTCCAAGTGCAGCAATCCCAACTGCTTACAAGCAAGGACATTTACATATTGGACTAGCATGTTTCATGAATATCAAACACTTTACAACAGACTTCTTTCCACTAAAAAATGTTGGATAAACTTACCAGTATCAGCAACATTCCTCATGGTATGTTTGACTGCCCAGATGATAGAGTTTAGCACCAACTTAAACTGAGCAGCAGGAATAGCAAAAAGGGCAGAAAAGCAGTGACAATTCACAGCTTGCAGGAGGAGGAAAAAGTTAGATCTGTGCTCTGGAAACTCTTCAAAATCCTTATTGATCATTTCAAGGGTACATTCAAAGACGGCATCAAATATCTTGGGGACATCCTGTGTTATGTGGTTCTGGAGAAATAAAAACGAACAAAACCAGTCAAACGTTTAAGCTATGATGATAAACTGTAATGACATATATGCTTTTCTGTATGCCGACTGAAACTGATCCCACCTCGAACATTTATATCACATATTTGCGCTTTTGACCAAGACGAGCAAATAAGATTCTTTTGAACCTCTTAAAGCTTTAAGATTTGTTTTACCCAGGCTTTTTCATTTTGTTCTTCATTGACCTAACATGACTTTTGACCTTCCTTGGTAACTTGTTTGTTTATCAAAGGGTATGACCTTCATAAGTACTAAGTTCTACCAAGGTGTACTTGCCAATAACCCACTAGAGGCATCAAGTATCACACTGTTGTACACACTTAATCATCTTCAGTAAAATATCAAATATAGACTGAAACAGCTAAATAACAATGTTTGAACATAAAAAGATGACACCTGCAATTATACCACAAAGAAATTTGACATGTACTTGTTCCTACTTGAGATTTTATGAGGCTGTTTCACCCTCATGTGATAAGTTTGTTGTTCCAGCCAAATGTCATGCTCTCTGGTACTATTGCACATACCTCTAACTTATTGACTATCGTAGCCATTGTACTCAACACTTCTGGTTCCCTGGCTGCCGGCAAATTGGACCTGTAGTCTATCAGGACAGCCTCCAAGAGTGGTGGAATGAAATTTTTAAGTACCTGGAAAGATAAATATATGTATCTTAATATATTGTTGTAACAGCTTAACTTGGAATCATGTGTCCACAATACACATAGCACTAAGTTCTCTGTAGCAGAATGTTATAAAATAGGAACATGCAGTGGCCATTTTACTTTAAAAAGAAACTTTTCTCAAGAACCAAAAAGAAGACACGTGGATCTTACCCCTAGAACACAGCACTTAAATTAATACAAAACAGTACACCATGTATTTACTTTGCCTTGTATAACATTTACCAGAAAATCCTTAGTAAGGGAATAGTTAGGGCAGAAATGGTTTCAAATGTCTAGTGCAAAATAACACAATCTCAGAAACTCGAGCAATATTTTTTGGCTAGGGCTGTTTAGTATATACTCTTGTTGAAGTCATGCTGGTGGAGGGGGGGGGGGGGGAGGGATAAGTAAGCTCTCATATGCCTTAATAACCCACAGCAGCCTTCACATCAGGCTATTCAACCTCTGTTTGATAACTGACTTTTGTTGAATTTCTTAATCTCCCTTACCATCTGTGGGTCTGTCGACATGCTAACCCAGCCGGAGATGAGCTTCAAGGTTTCTTTCTTCACCGTCCTCATGCTTCGAATCAGAGGTTGTTTCGTTACAGACTCGCCGTTAGCAGCAATAGCTGCAGATATGTTTTCACTCATGCATTTGTAAACATTCAACATATCCAGATATATCTTACCCAGCTAAAAAAGAGGAAATGATGGAAAGAAACTTACAAAATGAAGGCTAACTTAAATTTATATTCAGATGAAGCAAACTGGCTGTAAGACCACTTCACAACCAGTCAGTTTGCCAAATTAGTCTAGCAGGACTTCATTATTACAACTCAATGAGTGAAATACATCCCATGTTTACATGAAGTAAGAGAGAAAGCCCTATACAGAAGAATCCTAATACCATATAGGACAAATGTCTACACTGGGTTCAGTCTTGGTTACAATACAACCGGTAAGTCCCGTAACATAGGGAACATACAAACGACAGCTGTTGAGTGACACATAATGATGCACAAGGCAATACTAGGTTGCTACTCGTACCCTTCCTCAAGTGTAGTAAATTTAAAAAAAAACTTATAGGTCATTCCCACACATAGTGACTTTCACAAATAATATACCCCATACCAACAACAATGTGAGGTTCCCATTAAGTATAGCAGAAACCTAGGGTAAAATATTATACAAAATTTCTGTCATATTCATGGATGGATCCTGTACCCAAGCAATGACTTTTATTTAGTCAAAGAAGCCTCACTAGAAACCAGAGTGACACAAGGGAACAGTAGATAATATTACAAAAGGACATTCTTGAACAATACCTGAACAACAAAGGGATGACCAACTGCTTTACAAGCTCTGACATTGGTCTTCAAAATGCTTCCAAGTTGTTTGACTAATTCCTCTTCCCTCAGCTTATCCACATTCTTTGAAAGTAAAAGGAATAGGCATAGACATTAATTTATCACAACTTTTCCACGTATGAATCACAGGCATTGAAAATACACATACAGTAAACAAACTTTTCATGCAGATCTTTACATCCTGATTAGAATTGAATGCATTTCTATTTGTCCTTCTCACCTTCCCCCTCCCCACCTTTCCAGGAACTGGAATTTGAAAACATTGTAAATCTTCCAGACATTATATCGAACCAATGTGTTATATGTTTCCAATATCTCAAGAAAAATGTTAATCCAGGCCCAAAGTCACTTCACATGGTAAGTCATCTGCAATGCTAGTGGTTTGCTTGTTTCAGTATCTTACATAATCAATTTCAAATCAATGCTAGACGATATTTCAAAGATAATATATCCTTATATCTACCTTACAAAAAAATGTGATATCATTCAGAAAAGAGTAGTTTACCTTAGTTGCTTCCTGGATGATGTGATCCCAAACCTGGTTTGGAAGTAGCATGTACTTTTCTATCAAGTGCTCTTGAACAATGCTGTCCGTCTGCGAACTGATCATGTATCCCACAGCCTCGTAGAATGTGTGCACCTGAAAGAGTGAAGGAAAGGAGTTGAGAAAAAGGAAATGCCTCTAAAAGTTCACAGACCAGATATTACCAGATAC